>NW_021703785.1:9301796-9536438 GCF_005190385.1 Monodon monoceros
TAGAAAGTACTATGTACACTTATGTTATACACTTAAGCTTTATTTTGCCCAAGAATACAGAACTGCAGTGTTTGACCTTTCAAAAACAGCAATAAACACACACCTCCAGCTCCACAAGCAAAAAGCCTACACATTTTGCTTGACACTCCTTCTCCCTTAGCTGCCAGGTACAATCACAGGGTACTGACTATTTGACCTCCTAAATATTTCCTCAGTCTGCGCTCTTCTCTCCACTCCACTCCACTGCCAAAGTCTTGCCTGGTATTGCAGTAGACAGACCAGCATTCTTGCATCCAGACTGGCTCTCTTTTCCATTCTTCACACTTTAGCCAGAGTGGTCTTTCCAAATGCCTACCCAATTGTGACATGCTCTGCATAAAAACTTTTAACGTTCTCCCAGTGTTTCTACGGAAAAACCTAAACTCTTAACGTGACTATCTAGTTTGGCACGTGGTTATTAGCACACAGATCTCAACTCCTACTGCTGTCTCCTTCATACTCTGCATTCCAGTTTTGGTCTTCTTTTTGTCCTCCAAATGCTCTGTCTCTGCCTCTGCCCCAGGGCCTTTGCACATGATGTTGCCCTCTGCAGGAATACTCTTCACCCCTCTCTAGGCCTAGTGAACTCATGCTGATGTTTTAGATCTCAGCTCCGATTTGAATGTTTTTCTGCACCAACTCAGGCTAGGTCAGACATGTTTGTTACGTGTTCTCATGGAAATCATTCCTTTTCTTGTAGGAACTTGTCTTATTTTGTAGTGATATGATCAGTAGTGTAAATAATTGTCTCCTCCCCTAGACTTTATGCCCCAAGAGTACCAACTATATCTTTTTTTTTTTTTTTCTTGTGGTACGCGGGCCTCTCACTGTTGTGGCCTCTCCCGTTGCGGAGCACAGGCTCCGGACGCGCAGGCTCAGCGGCCATGACTCACGGGCCCAGCCGCTCCACGGCATGTGGGATCTTCCCGGACCGGGGCACGAACCCGTGTCCCCTGCATCGGCAGGCAGACTCTCAACCACTGCGCCACCAGGGAAACCCTATATCATTTTTGCTCATTGTTTATATCTCCAGATCAAGGACAGTCACTGGCAAGTATATAATGTCTAAAATTCATGCATTTATTTAACCAGTAAACAATGCATAAATAAATGCATGAATTTTAGATATTATTAAGTATAGAATAATGGAAACATGTTTCCATGTGTTCGCAGTATTCAAATTTATTATGTAATATCTGGGACAGAATGTTTAGTATTTGTTTAGTATTATTTATAATTAATATAATTCTTTCCATTTCACAGTGTCACATTCTCAACCAGCAACCTGAAAGTAAAACCAGTTAATTCATTAATGCCTGTAAAATTTCATAATACAACATGAAAATAATCCAGTGGCAATTAGACAATTAAATCCATGGCAGAATTGAGCTTCATGGTGACAGCTTCACCTGGGTAGAGTCATTTAGCCAATAGGTTGACGTTTTCCTCTCCCCACTCACTCTTCTTCCCAGGAAGTGTTGCTATTGCCTCTTTTCTTACTTTCCTGACCTTTCTCTTCAGTGTTCCATGTTTGTCCTTTTGTGTTAACCTTTGGAATTATCGAACAGCTTGCAACCAGAATCTGGGAAGTCATGGCCAATGTGTTTCTAGCTAATAAAGCAAAATCAAAGGAAAGCAATCCTCAGGTTATCATTTCAGCACCACATGGGCTTCCTCTGTATTCCACACGTTCAGTGTTGATGATGATTCCTTTTCTCTTTTTTCTTTTTGTTAGTGTTTCTTTATCAGATACTGACCTCTTTTATCCCAGTAAGATGATTTATTTGATATTCTGGGGGGAAAAATTAAACTTCTTACATTTGGTTCATATTTTCAACATTGTTATTATTAATAATTATTTGCTCAGTAGCAGCAATATGTACATAAAATATCACATGGATAGAAATAAAAACATCTTAATCCATTCCTTATGAGGACCTATGCTCTCAGAGATGTAAATCATCATCTATGACATGGGATAATGCTGTTCTTCTTCTTGAAGCATTTTTAACAGCATTATTAAATCAAACAAAATCTGTGTGAATGGCCTTTGAAAATCGTAAAGCTCAATACAAATTAATATTATTCAATGAATATGGCATTTTAGGAATACTGTAGAACCTACTTGTACTTCCTTCATTTTTCTATGGAAGCTTGTATTTTATAGGTTGGATAAATGGATAGTTTTGATTATCTATTTGGTTTTGTTTTTGTTTATACAAATAAGTGGTTTTGACTGGGTACATTTTTATTAGGAAAAATCCACAATGCAAACACACACAAAAAAAACTTTTATGGAAAGTTCTAACTTAAAGTGGAGCTTAAAGAAAAGAAAGTAGAAAAAGCTTGTAGATGCATGTAGAAATAGGCCTAAGGAGAGAAGCATGCAGAGCTGTAAAAATAGTTTTAAAACATAGTTCAAAGAGTTAGGCGGAAGAAAAAAACTGATGAAAACAAGCCCATGTTCACTCATACAATTTGGCAAAGTGAAAGTCACAGTTAAATATTTGGCATTTTTATATTCAGTTTCTCAAGATAACACGGGCCAAAACTTACAAGGAGATGAAAGAAAACGTTCATAAAGGAAGATAAAGCAACCAGACTCAGTTTGGGTAGGACACGGTGAAATACTGAATTGATCTAACTACAAAAACTGACAAACTTAATGTTTTTGCACAGCAAATTCTGCTCTTGTTTTGGCTAACAAAAAATTCTAGTGCAATATGAATTGAAAATGTTTGCTACTGTATGTGATAATATCTTGGTCTGGTTAAATATAAAAGAGCTGAATATTCTCTGCAGCATTTGTTCCACTCAGGAAATCTTTGTTGCATCACCATTCCCCACTCCCACCATCACCACCACCGTTAGTACCCTGATGGCTAAGAACACAGGTTTTTGGGGGGGTTTTCCCCCAAAGCTTTAGAATCCCTTAATTATGCACTCATTTCTTAAATGCTATCTCCCTTGATTTCTTCCTTCTATTTCTGGTATATGAAATGTCTGAGGGACCTAGACCAGGTAGAAGGTCACACCAGATCAAGTCCTAATCCAAACTCAACACTCAAGAGACATTAGGGAAATTGAATGAAATGGAAAATAAAATAAACACTAATATGGCTGATAATTTTAAGTAATTTATCCAGTGGATTTAATCATCTTTTCTACTCCTTCCTTGAGGGTCATTCATTGGAGAAGTTTTGTTCTGGAACTATTTTACTTCCCTTGCGGTTGCCCTGCCTGTTGTCAAGCCACATTTCCTGTCTTTGATTCCCTTTTAGAATTATGTATACTAGGCTGACCAGGTATAACCAGTGAGGTCGAGCCGAGGTCAAAACCTCAGACAGCCTAGGATCCATTCCTGCGCTACCACTTACTAGCTGTATAAATTCTCACCAAGATACTTAACTTTAGCATCATGCTTTGTTAAAAGGAATAAGATGAGGTAACTTGTGTAAGGCATTTAGCATTGTGACTGGCTTACATTAATAAAAAATAATAATTGCTACTAATTCTCACTTTAGTTCTCCTTTAATTAGATTTATAGTCACATCCAACCCTATATATAATAGAGCGATGTTCCCTAGACTATTTGTGGTGAAGGATAGTATTTTTTTAAATTTTCCAATCTTTTGCAGAGATATACTTTCAGAAAATATAATCAAATTAAGTTACTGGAAAATATTTTAAGTACAAAATAAAAGTCCAGAGTTTTTATTTTTATATTCAACAGTTAGTAAAAATATTTTGTCAAATTGCTATAGAAGTCTATAAGTGTTTTTTGCTCAGTTTTGTACTTGTTTCATTGCAGACCAGAAATAAATAATTTGTAGATAGGTACCAGTTTGTGGATCATGCTTTAGGTATTACTATGATGTGGACTGTGTAGTAGACTTTATTATTTACCTTTTGAATGAGGTAACCTCATTTCTAAGATGTTCAAATGCTTACTGGTATTATCATGGTTAGTATATATATATATATAAATTTGGCTTTATGTAATATGTGTGCTGTAACAAAACTACACGTCACTAACTAAATCTGAAAAATCCTTAAAATAAAGGATGAAGTAATGCCAACGCTCTGACTTCGAGACATTGGTAATCTCTGATGAAGCCTCTGACTATTTCTTAGACCAAGAAACTCTTTGCATATTACAGTATGCAACTGCTATTATCATGACATTATTCACTCTGATTGTTCAGAAAATTATTAAAAAGTCATGGCAGCACTTCTCCTGGGTTTCATCACATACATCCAGTCTGATTCCTTTCGCATAAAGCACTATCAGTTTTATGTTTCTCTTTTAGGCAAAGTTATATACAATTGACCCTACACATGTTGGAGAAGTCTTCTGTTGAGGCGCTGATGTACGACAAAACACCAGAACACATTTGATCTAAGAGCTCAGTTTTTAATCACGAGACGCCCCACCATGACATCCTCGTCCCATTCCAACCTTTCCCTGGGAAATGTAAGACTGCAGTGAGTTAGAGGGATGGTTGGCAACAGAGGGTAGCCAACTCAGTTTCTGTTTTGTTCAGCGTTTCTTTAATTGATCAACGGGGCGGGGGGGAAAGGAACGTACAGCTTGGGTAAAGAGGAGAAGAGATTCATTTTGAGTACTCCTATGTATTCTTGTTTCTTGTTTTTTTAAACTCTTTTAATAATATACTTTTTCCCCCTTAACAATTATATCCTAAGACATGTGACACTTTTGCCAAGATGACAGCATGTCATTCATTACTATTTTCCATCTGTGTTTGTTTTCATATGTAGTTACATGTAGATAAAGAGCAGCTGTATAAGGTACAGCTTTAACTGAATAATAATTCAGTTGAATTAATTATCTGTATCGGTTATCAATTCCTTAATGACACCATGTAGCAAACAATGAGTGCTGAAGCGGCCTATAGCAGTTAAGTGTATTAATGCTTGTGCATCTGGAGTCATATGGAGATCGGCTAGGTGGCTCTGTAGATCTTGGTAGGACTTGATCACCTGTCTGGAAGTAGACTAGTTTAGGTTGGGCCACTTGGCTGTGTTCCACGTGTGTCTCTTCTCCGGCAGGCTAGCCCAGGGGTGCTCTCAGGGCAGTGGATGAGGCTGAGAAGACAAACCCACTTGTACAAGTGCTTGTCAAGCCTCTGCCTCCTTCACCTTAGCTCATAGTGGGAAGACAAGTCACATTACATGCAAGAGAGCTTTGATCCAGGGAGGGTGAAGAATTCAGGCCATTTTTTGCAATTGATCACATATCTAAAAAAGTGCATCTCTTCAATTGAATGATAAGTGAGTAGGAATAGTTAAATTATTCATCTTGATGAAGATAAATGTACTTGGGCAAGTTAGTTAAACCCTCTGGGCTCAGTTTCTTCATTTCTAAAATGGGGATAATAATAGTACCAATCTCACAGGATTATAGTGCGGAATAATTAGTTGATTAGGCAAATGTGTAGAACAGTGCTTGGTATAGACGTATGCAGTTTGACTCTTAGCTGTAGTTATTAACATTATTACCATTATCATCATCATTATTATTTTGAGGCATCACTGTTAAGCACTGACAAATTGTAAGAATGGTATGTGGTTGTATTAATACTTTCTTAAGCATATTTATTTTGTGATTTTTTTTGCTAATATTTATAGCACTGATACCATCTGTTCATGTTACAAGCATTATTATTTTAGGAATTACACATGTCTATATTCTAGAGAAAACAGATTTACATTATAGAACTAGTTGGCACATGTTTTAATTATAATCTTAAAGCTTCTTATTTAAAGATATACTGCAAGTACTTTATATTTTTGCTTCCATTTCCTTGCTTTAATAAATTTTATACTAATCTTAAGATGGTAGAAAGCTTATGAATAATGCCAATTTATTTGATATTTACTAAAATTTTGTGATCATATATTGATATTAATTTGTTCTGTATGGTAACAGGAACATATACTAATGCTTCCCAAGCTCTCATATGCATACGAATCACCTGGGGTCTTGTTAAAATGCAAATTTTGATTCTATAGGTCAGCCCTGGGGACTGGAAATCTGCATTTCTAACAACTTCCCAGGTGAAGAAGCTGCTATTGATCCCTGAATACCACGTTTTAAGTAGCAATGATATATTTAAGATTATATATGTATGTATAATATATATAAAAATATATATATTTACATTAAATAAATAAAATAATTAAATTACTTAATATGAATCATTATAACAAATAAAAGTTGTTCTTGCCACAATTGTTTAAAAGCATAATGTCATAAAAAGAAAATACATATTAAATATAACATAATAAATTAAAATATAATATTTAGTAAATGAAATAATATGTCTAAAGCTATATATATCAGACATCTCTAAATATCAAATAAGGTCTTTACTGGCAAAACAAAGCCTTCATTTACAATTTTGTTTCCCCAGAAACTAAGTAACAGCTTCTGGTCCTATAAATATAGGGACTTGTGGAGACTGTTTTGTTGGTGGGAATATACTCAAAATCACTGGGTCCTATAATCAAATAAAAGCTGCCTCTTAAACATGTAAAAAATTATACTTTTTTTCTCCCTGTGGGCATTAGTCACAGCCTGATACTGTACATATTTGATTATGTAGAATTTCAGATAAATAAAATACATTAGTCAACTAAATTTTCTGCGTTTGAGCGTTAACTACAAATTATTTTTTGTTTCAAAATTCATGACTATAAAATCTTCCAAAAGGTCAGAATATTCTTCCCTTTATATGTAATCTTAAGAGTGTTCTGTATTTCTTTTTTAAAAAACTGGGTAGTGTCAGAACAGTATCATTAAAGGATATAATTAATTTTATTTATTTTTTTAAATATTTGTTTGTTTGTTTGCTTTGGCTGCACTGGGTCCCAGTTGTGGCAGACTCATAGTTAGAATATAAATTTGTCTGGAATGCTTCTTTTTATGTTTTCCCTTCGAAACGGTGGTGGTGCTGGTACTAGGCAAACCTGTAGATATTAACCAAACATAATTTTCATATAGTTGTAGATAAAAACAAAAGAGATGTAGCAACTAAATGGAGTTTGTGGACTACTACATAGCTAACTACTTTTACAGGAAGCCCAGGCTCATAACACACCGTAAAGGCTTTTCCAGGGATGAAACTCTGATGAAAATGCTGATTCAAATTGTATGCATTTGTATACATGAACATAAGTGCAATCCAAGCTTAATTTGGGAATATCTGAAACTAGATTAACAACCTTAGATCAGAGTTGGCAAAATTTTTTAGCAAAGGACCGTACAGTCAATACCACAGTTTTTGCAGGTCATACAATCTCAACAACTCTCCTCTGCACTTTGTAGCATGAATTTGGCCATGGATTGTAGTTTGCCGACCACTGGGTTAGATTCTCAAGGTCACTGTTAGCTATTAGGTTATGATTATGCCGAATTATCTGGGTTGATGGCTTATTTATTGGTTACAAATTATGGAACATGGGTCCTCTATTCTCTCCACCCCTCCTCTCATCCTAAACTGAGAAGCCCTGCTTGGTGCATGCAAATGGCCCATCACAGTATTTTCTTAAACAAAGACATTTCCCTCAGAAGAGGAATTCTGCTGCTACTGTTAAGATAATAAGTACACCACAGATGGTCCTTTCATTTCAAAACAACCACAACATAAAAGGAGATATGAAATTTTTGTTTAATTGTTGTGTTTTTCTATTCTGTTATTTGATGATTTAGTTTGGCAAAGTTACAAACTAATATTTAAGCTTCTGCTGGAACTCAACTGCTGTTGATTTCTGTTGTGATGGTGTTGGTGGCTCTAAGTATAGGCTGGGCAAGAAGAGAAAAAGACACATCAAACTCCTTATCTATTTCATTTTGGCAGTTTCAAAGAGTTTATATTTGAGCTTAAATTTAAATAAGTCTTCTCATATTATCACTGCCAGTTTTAGAATGTTTCACTGGCACAGTCGTGGTATGACTCAAATAGATAAATACGATCAGTTAGGTTAGGGCTGCGTTGATAAGCCACCTGGGGTTCCTTCTTTCTTTAGTACTTTTCTTGCCACTCTACATTGGAGGTCTCACACTGGGTGCTCAGAGGTCCACCTCAGACCATTGGTCCGTGCTACACTTTTCTGAAAAACAAGAACAGAGAAATAGCCGCCACCATACAAAGGAGATTTTTATCCAGAAATCTGGATTTTTTACTTCCTTTGAAAAACCAGGAAGAAACTTCGCAGATCTAAGGTTTTTATTTTCCCATGAGAACCGTCATCCTTTCTGCAATTCTGTCCATCCCCTCAGCTCTGAGCCTGAGTAAGGGGCATTTATCCTCACATGGTGCTGTGTTGGGCTGCAGCCTGCAGGCCTACAAGCCTTGTACTTGCTCGGCTTCTAGACCTAGGAAAGAGCCCGGAGTCAGTGATAGAGAAATCGATGGTTTAATGGACAGGGGGAATCTTACACCTCTGAAGCAAGATCCTGGAGCGACACCCCACGGTGTTTGGCAGATGGCAGGCAGGAAGGGCAGCAGTCTTTGCCCCCTGGGGGGAGGGGGAGGTTACCAGTTATAGGGGGAATTGACATTCGGTTGGCTCATCTGTTACCAGGGAAACTAGCAGAGGGGCATGTCCCTCCCCGCCCCTTTGATAAGCTGTCAGGGCGGAGATGTTCTGATCTAAAGATTAGAACAGTCACTAGCTGGGACAGGGGCAAGTATGTAGGAAGGTCAGTCAGGTACGTAGGGTGTAGGTGAAGCAGGCCCTGGTCCAGCGGGGAATGTCCTGAGAGCAGGAAAGCAGGCATCTTGGGGGGCCTGATCATAGAGGCTAGGTGCTCTGATGACGCCAGCCTGCTTCACTCTCGTATCTGCCTGATCAGTATAGGCATTTGAGTTTGTGGCTCCAGCCACAAAGCTGATCTCTGGGGATCTCATCAATTACACTTTTTTTTTTTTTGCGGTACGCGGGCCTCTCACTGTTGTGGCCTCTCCCGTTGCGGAGCGCAGGCTCAGCGGCCACGGCTCACGGGCCCAGCCGCTCCGCGGCATGTGGGATCTTCCCGGACCGGGGCACGAACCCGTGTCCCCTGCATCGGCAGGCGGACTCTCAACCACTGCGCCACCAGGGAAGCCCATCAATTACAATTTTTTCCAATCCTACCTATGGGACTATTCACTTCATCTATCCCTCTAAAGCATATTGTAGGATTCAAACACAAAACTATGACTCTATTAATTGTACAGTTACTATCAAGAGCATTTTTGCTTGGGTTATGTGTGTTATGTTTTCTTTATTTGGTCAAAGTCACGTTTTCCTTGCAAGGAAATACCTTGTAGAAGTTAGTACCAAGAAAAAGAAAAGATTTTCTCTGTTTAATAATTTGTATTACATAAAGCCTTTCTCTTTTTGTCTCAGCTACCAGGAAGTTCAGAACTCAGTTTAATAATGTGTCATAATTCTGGTGGTATTTCTCTCCTTATTTTGTGTGCCCTTGATTATTAAATTAATTACTAACATGAATACACAACTGCACATGTCCTACAAACAGTTTTCAAGTCCATTTTGCAGGAGATTGGGCTTCAACACATTAGTACATAATGTGTTACTAACTTCTCAAACCATCCTCCACAAAGACAACAGCATATAAAACACTAATCAGACTATATTATCATTCCCTTGCTTATTCGAGAACTCTGCATATCTACCCCTTGCTTATAATAAGAAGTCTAACCTGTTTATCAGAGTGCCCAAGACCCCTTATTACATTTCTGTAACCTAGCACATCATTCTGCACTTCGGTCCTCACAGAGTCCCAGTAACGGACTAATGATAGTTTTCCAAATGTACCATGGCATTGCCCACATCTTGTCCTTCACAGTACCATTTACCCCACGTATAGTCCCTCTAGGAAGGTAAGTTTACCACAGCAAATATTGCATTGTACTAGCATTTTTAAGCACAAAAATTTTAATAAAATTCTTCCAGGAAGAATCCTGTTCATTTCGGTACATCTGAGGCTGAGCCCAACAGTTCATACAAAATTGTTCTCACAGACTAATCATGTAACTAAATTTTGGTTTGCAGAATTGTTGATAGAATTGAAATAACTGATACAGGTTTATTTTTGACTATAAATAATGGAAAACCTTTTTAGAATAAATATTGAGTGCTTACTATATGCCAGGTCCTCTTCTAAATATGTAACGTGTATTGATTCACTCAATTCTCCCAACCACCGTATTATCCTATGATTTTTGTTCCCATTTTAGAGATGAGGAAACTGAAGCCCAGGGATTAAGTAATTTTCCCAAGGACTCACAGCCAGGAAGGAGTGGGGTCAGGGTTGACCCCAGGAGGTCTGTTTCCACAGATGACATTCATAGTCACCCTGTCTCCCATTTGCAGATTGAAAGTCTATTTGTCCCTTATGACAGCAAATAAGTAGTAACCAATCTCAACTTCCATTAGTCCTACCAGTTCTCATGAGAATGATGGGATTATTTTGAACTCCAATATTTCATGAGCAGATTGTATTCTTGAAATGTCTAGAGAAGTCTAGCAGAAAGCATTAGACAGTAGTAACTTTGAATGTAGTGTGTATGCATGTAAGTATGTGTATGCACATTAATTATTTAACCAAGAATAAAGAAGGGTGAAAAAGTACCAGCCAGCCTCCACCATCACAATCACCTGAAGGCAGTGGCTCTCACTGTGGAAGACAGAATCACCTCCCTCTGAAGTTACTGGCACAGCTTGTAGAAAGGGGATGTGTTATTGACTTGCTTGGAGTCTTAAGATGCAAACATTTGATTTAAAACGACTTAGTGACAGAGACATACCTAACGACTTCTTCCACATCAAGCATCTTCATTCTCATTCGTATTCAACTTAGTCAATTTAGAGTAGAGACAATACACTTCTAATTGCTGATGGTAAGGCAAGCAGCATCCTCCATGTTTCGTACATTATGGCAGTGGGGATCAATTCAATATAAGGAAGGGTTGATCACCCTATGGACCTGCATTTCCAAAGCTGGAGGCCTTCCTGTCTCGAGATTAAGGTCAGTCTTCAATGGTCCTCTTAATAAGGTAAGGCTCTGGGCAGAGACCTGATATCTCAGTCAGCAGGTGCCAGCTCCTCTCCCCACTGAGTGACTTACTGGGTCAGCCTTTACCATACCCACTCCCAGTTGATTCTAAGACCGGTTTTAACTAGTATTAATAAATAATATGCTTAGCTGCCTTGGCTTGTCTCAATAAAAAGACAAAGGACGTGCCAAAGTCTAATCTGTTTGTCCTAGAAGGTACACGTTCAACCAATATCTTATATTTATTAGTCTTAGAGCATTCCGTTTTATTTTCCTCACCACAAATGTATGAACACAGACCCTTTTATCAGTCTTTCCTCTGAAGCAGGGCCTGGAGACTGACTGACCGAGACTATCATTTATTAGAGAACTAATAGGAGGATATTTGGAGAAATAAAACTTTGCGGAAGACCGGAATATTTATTTGGATGGTATCTAATTCAAACCTGAGGTAGCATCATCTCGAAGAAATGAAGGTCTACATAAATTCCTTTGGGAGGGGGCTAAACCTGTCTTCTGGCTGTTTTAATCTCATCAGATTAATAACTGGAACTATCATCTTTGTCATTAAAAAGCACCTGCCATTAACAAAACCTGTTCCCCTTGGAAAACAATTTAACTTTCAGTGAATTAAAGTTATGGGGCACTCTCAATAAATTGCATCCTGCAATTAACACTCTCATGGGACATACTGAAAGAACATTTCTACAGACAATAATGTCACATTCCTTATTATGGCTAACATAACTTTAACTCTTAAAGGTTTTAAATTTTTAGACCCTAAAGGATATGTTTTTCAGAATGTGTATAGAAAATAACTTTTTTAAAAGAAAAACAAAAGTTACTATTTTCTGTAGTCATAAAAATCTATTAAGGTGAAAAAAAATTAACTACCTGATATTTTTAAAAAGATAATGACAATAAAGCTGTTTTGCATCTGTATTTCATAAATATGGAAGAGCACAGTGTTGAGCCTATTTAAAATAGCCACAAAAACTAGTTAAGTGACTTCCATGGTCTGTAACTAGGAAGGCTGAATTTTAAAATTATTTTTCACAGAGGTCTATCTGAAATGCCTTTGTAGGTTAAATTTTAGAAGTATGTAAAACTCATCTATGAATATTTGTGTTATTAATGATAATCATAAGGTAGCAAGCTTTGTGTTATTCATCAATCAGTGTAGATAATGGCTTTGAGAGTCATGTCAACTCATTGTACTCGTTCCAAAATTTCTTTTTTTTTTTTTGTCTGCGTTGGGTCTTCATTGCTGCGCTCGGGCTTTCTCTAGTTGCAGCGAGTGGGGTCTTCTCTTTGTTGTGGTGTTCGGGCTTCTCGTTGCGGTGGCTTCTCTTGTTGCGGAGCACGGGCTGTAGGCGCGTGGGCTTCAGTAGTTGTGGCACGTGGGCTCACAGGCTCTAGAGCGCAGGCTCAGTAGTTGTAGCGCACGGGCTTTGTTGCTCCGCAGCATGTGGGATCTTCCCGGACCAGGGATCAAACCCGCGTCCCCTGCATTGGCAGGTGGATTCTTAACCACTGCACCACCAGGGAAGCCCTTCAAAAATTTTACTCAGGGCAGCTGTTGATGATTCTCTTCAAGAGTTCCAGGGGGACTCTGAACCATGGATTAGGTCGTGATTTTCAGCTCCTGTCACTGTGACCAGCTAACATGACACCTGGCCTCTGCTCCAGGGGCTAGTTTGTATGCCAGCTGATTGTCAGGGGCTTAGTTTGAGGTGTCAGCTTGTCTCTTTGTAGGTAAAATGTATCACCCTGTAATATCAGTGACCTAGTGAACTTAACTGGCAACAGGGTATCATGTAATTATTCCTATGGAAATATTGAAAGTAGGCTATACCTTACACGTATATTTTATTTTGTTTAGTTTGTTGTGAATACAGGATGCTACTTTATCCTGTTGTTTCTGTTTATACTCTGGTTGAATTGTATTCTGTTCAACTGAAATTTTTTTGAGTTTGCTCCTGTATTCTAATTTCTAATTAAAGGACATCCATACTTTTGCCTATACACACACACACACACACACACACACGTATATGTGTGTGTGTGTATATATATATTCCCGAAAGTAGCAACAACTTCTCTATTCATTGTATGTTGATAAATGTATATGGACAATTAATACCCGCAGGAAGAGGTACATCTGGCCATCCCTGCCCAAGGGCTGACTCGTTGGCCATCGTGGGCAAGTTTATGGAAGAAGGAAGAGGAAGCATGAGGAAGCTCCCATTCCTTCCTCTAACTTTCATTTCTTCCTTTTTTCTCAACAGGAACTTTTTACCCCTGAATGCAAGTTTAAAGAATCTGTTTTTGAAAACTATTATGTAATCTACTCATCGATGCTGTACAGACAACAGGAATCTGGTAGAGCCTGGTTTTTGGGATTGAACAAGGAAGGGCAAGTTATGAAAGGAAACAGAGTAAAGAAAACCAAGGCAGCAGCTCATTTCCTACCCAAGCCATTGGAAGGTGAGTGTTATGGGTGTTTTATCCTTATCAGATTTATCACACATTTATCTTTCACACTGATGACTCTACCATGGCCATAGGGAGCCCTCATGGAACGCTGGAAATGTTCTTTATCTTGATCTCAGTGGTGATTCACGGGTGTCTTCATAAGCTGTGCATCTAAGATTTGTACACTTTACTGTATATATGTATATGTGTGTATATTATGTATATATATATATATATATATATACGCATATATTCCATTAATTTAAATGTGTCTGTACTCATTTCTCATGTCTCAGATCCTCACTACCCCAACCTCTCTAGCCCCTAAATAATTTTAATTAATTTAAGAAATTTAAAATCTGCAATGACATTATAAAGCTGTGACTATGACAGTAGGTATACTAGAAAAACTAAGTTTTGAGTATTATGGAATGTTTGAGTATTTGCCCATTTTGCTGTTATCTAGCTGAAAGTAACCACATATTTGTGAATTAGTATAATTATAGGAAATATAAAGAGTTAATAAGTTGGCCTTTAAAGAACTTGTTGATATTAGATGTCTCCCTTCCAAGCTGCATAATTGTTTAGTAAATTCAAATGTGGCTTGACCTTCTTTTACACTCAGCTGTAAACAATGAAGCCGTCAGATTTACTTTGATTGGATTTCTGGAGAGGAGGCTACAAAATTTTAATTAATCAGAAACATCTGCACATTTCTCATTAAGGATTCTACCGGAATTTTATCTGTGTAACATTTGTTTGGGAACTACTAAAAGAAACTGATATTGAGGCTTTTCAAAAGTGTTTTTCTATTCAAATGCTTTTGTTTACCTTTTGCAGAAAATCAGACCTGCAATAACTAAGTAAACGTTTGAAGCCAGCTTACACGGTTCAATTTTTCTTTTTGTTTCTTATTCCTACAGGAAAGCATTAGCCATCAAGAGAAACGCATATTGGTTTTATAATCCATATTGTCTTTATAGGAATAAGATAATTTGAAATATTGGAAGTTAATTATCTGTGGATATATAATTCAGCTTTCAGTTTGCCTAGGTTTGGAAAACCAGTCTTGTTGGTTAATACCATCTTTATAATGTCAGTGATATTGACTATATCACTCTTAACTAAATTTGCCTCTACAACGAGTCATTGAAACGCAAACAGTTAGCCACCAGGGCCTATCTAGGAAAGGAAAAATTATTTCAGTCTGAAATATGAGTGAATTATTCTCATTCTACGACAGATCATAAGGAAAATGAGAAAAAAAAAAAGAAATTAGAGGGTTCTTCCAAAATAACGTATCCATGATTTGGCTTTACCACTTCAAGTGAACTTTGAGACCGTCAGATATTCAAATGCGAGTGAAAAAAATTTAAAAACTAAGTCCATAGCAACTCTACAAAAATCAGGCAAAATCTGGAAACCAGCTATTTAGTATATCCAGCAGGAAATATCTGAGACCCTAAAGATATGGGGTAGTAATATCACTCTGCATTTTATTAATACACTGAACTGTTGTGTGTATATGTGTTTGTTGTGTGTTTATGTATACATGAAGAAGAGAGAAATAGAATTTTCAAAAAACTAGCAGACAGAAGTACTCTAAAGACAAGGGGGTATTATAAAGACAGGTTATCACATAGTGTAATTGATAAGGAAAATGAATTTCAAACTTTCAAAACCCATACAGGATGTAAATTATATCATTGGAATTGTTAGGGCAAATTAGATTCTGGATGAATTACTGGTGCTCTGGGGCCTTCATATTCCTTACACAGCTTCACGGCGTAGACGATCAAGATTAGCACTCTGATGCTGTTGTCGCCTAACTAAATGCCTAGTGGGAGTGAGGGACTGGAAAGTATGTCAAGGATATGGATTAATCTCTTAACCCTTTTCACTTGCTAAGTCCTTTATTATAGGTCCGATACGCATGTGCTTTCAAGTCTGTGTGCTGCTGAAAGGTCTCACGCTGCATTTGCAAAAGGTGAAATCCTATACCACCTTGAACATGGAGAATGCATACAGTGGTTCCTCCTAACAAAGCTTAAATTCTCTTCGTAAAATATAGGCTTTCAAAACCCTAAAAAGCAGGTTGGGCAGCTCTGATTCGCTTGTCTTTCTGATGGCAGATGATTTTAACTCAGTTTTCCCCAAGCATCAGTCACGCTGAAATCTCCTTTCCCAGGATTCCCTGGAATCACTTGCAGAAAAGCCACGTGAACTATTGTGATTAATGATATCACCAGATCAATTCCCCAGAGCTTCCTCAGACGTCATTCCCACTTGCCCTCTTGCCATTCTGTACTTCTGCCTTATATGACATCAATTACAGATTTTCATGATTATACCTGAAAATGAGGCATAAAAAATATAAAACACCCCACACTTGCCTTCAATTATTTAAGGGTCTCTTTGCATGATTTCGGGAGAGGAAATCTAAACAATGATCTCTGGAAGACCCTGGCTTAAGGAAAGTGAGTTGTCTGTATTGCTTTTATGGCTTTGAAGCTGGGAGTAGTGTGATTATATTGCCTTTGAAGCACTTGAGAGAAAAATTATTTAATGACCTAGGGGTGTAAATACCTAGAATGGAAAAGATGAGTGAGAATGAGTTCCACGTGTTGACAGCGTGCAGTGGAAGGAAAGTCTTTTTCTCGCTGAACAAAGAGAATTAGGTTAAATGCTTGCCGTTCTCACATAGTCCCTGTGGGGTGTGTGTGTGTGTGTGTGTGTGTGTGGCCACATCCCCCATTTAAACCTTCTCTCCTAGACAAAAATGCACGTGCCCCCAGGTGCGTATTTTGGATACACAAACCAGAAAATGCAAAGGAAGTAGTATTTTCTGTTTGGGGGCCGGATTTTACTGCTTTAAAACAGGAATTCCCTCTTGATGGGGTTACTTGACTTCAGGGAAAACGGGACTGGGCCAACGGCTGAGGTCTGTGCGTGAAGCTAACCAGGTAACATCTCCTTTTCCTCCTGCCCTCCCCGTCACTAGTTGCCATGTACCGAGAACCATCTTTGCATGACGTCGGAGAAACGGTCCCAAAAGCCGGGGTGACGCCGAGTAAAAGCACAAGCGCATCTGCAATCATGAATGGAGGCAAACCAGTCAACAAAAGTAAGACGACATAGCCAGATCCTCACAGGTGTTGTGACTGACTCGCCCTGAGCACCGTTGAGTGATTTATCCTGGCCACACCCTCCTGTTCCGGGGCCCAGGAGCAGCTGGCAGTAAGCAGACGCTTACTTCCCGCTGGCTCGAACTTCTTGGTTGCAAGTGGATAAATCTCAACGTGTTGCGCCCTCACAACAAGAAGACACCTGGATAACCAGCTCAACTCAGACCATGGAATGCCCTACCAGATATGGAATGCCTTTTTAATATCTTTTCTGTGACTGTGACACTTCACGTGAATGACCTACTTCACAAGTCCACTCGATACCTTGCCTGCTGACAGCTACCCACATTCCTTTTTGAGTCCCGTTTCGGCGAATTCCATGTGTTTAAGTTCGATTTTGTAGCACACAGATACTCTTGAGTAATTTCTAGTTAGATGCTGTAAACCTGTGCTATTATGGAGTTCTCTTCTTCCCGTTTTTACAGGGCTGCTGGCTCCACTGTCTGTGACCTTTTGCAGGGATTGTGTTCCTCTCAATCGTAACTTGTAGCGGTTGGCTTAGTTTGGAGAGCGATCAGGGAAACAGAAAGCCTTCTAAACCTATTATGACACATTGCATCTATAAAGATTAAGAGTGTTGTCTCTGGCTCACACTACTGATGAAACACACATATATGCTCTGTCCAGTAGCAGATACTGTGCTCCCGAGGCCACGTGGCCGGGCTGAGAAATGGGGTCAAACGCAGTCATGGGAAGCGCTCTATGATCTGGGTTTGACATCCCCCTTAGTTTCTTTGTGTGTGTGTGTGTTTTATACATATCACAAGCTTACTGGTAATGGTAACATTTGCCTTGCCCAGCGAGCAAGACCCACTGGTTTTTGAGAAAGTGGGTCCAAAGAACTCTGTAGGCCTTGTAGGCCTGATTAAGGTTCATTTTCATCTATGAATCCTCATTATTTGGAAAAAAGGAAAAAAAAAAATCAATAATTACAACCTACAAGAATTGCGCTACCTAAATCCATTTCAGATAGAATCCTTCCTGTTTTTAATGAACCAAACTTAATGCCACCCCTGGTTTGGGCTGCATTCCACTCACACGCAGCAGAGCATGGGCAAGGCGGCTGTTGTGTTCTTTTCGCAGCAGCAATGCAAACGTTAGTTATAAATTAGACTTTAATATTTTTGGTGTTTAACAAGTTTTTACACTGGACATATTAGGAAAAAAATATTTTTTTTAGCTCAGCATGCTGAGTCAGGTACTGTGTAATTCACCAGTCCATACCTCTGACTCAGCTTCTCGGGCCCCTGTGGCCCAATGGCTGAGTTAGAGGTGCCTTGCCATGATCTCAGAATGCAGTCTGTTGAATTATTCTAGATTAAAAACTAAAGACAAACCAACACGTTCAAACATCAAGTTTTCGGTCCATCTGATTTTTTTTTTTTTTTTTTGCTGTTCTTTGATTTTGCTTAACTTCCTTTGGAATTTAATACTGCTGAATTCTGAGCTTAGGGAAGACAACGACTAAGAAAGTCCATGAATAGTTGACTCCACAGTGAAGAAACCATGCAAAATGTTCAATATTGGATATAAAGAGTTTCAAAATGTTTGATACTAAGCTGTTTGGAAATATATTTGTTAACTCTGTGTATACTTTTAATAAATTTCAATGTTTTCTCCTCAGAAGAGTTAACTGAGACCAAACTGAACCTCATTTATAGAAAACTATACATGGGATCAATGTACTGGCCTCTTGTTATTATTTCCATGTGGAAGGATGACCCAGTCGCCATTTTCTCCCATCTGCATTGTATTTACTGGGAAATTATTTTGTCACTGCTTTCCTAAGTCTCCATGACAGCCCTTGCCCAGCATTTAAAAATTTTGGCCTGCTTAGCTGATTAAAGATTTACTATCAATTTAACTGTTTATGCTTATTTCATTTTCGTATTGAATTCCACTTTAATAAATAAAATGTTAGCATAACGTTTGAGTAGATTTATTGTCGATAGTGCTAAAGTACAAATACAACAAAATGCTTCTTTTGACCTCGCTTGATTTCTTGTTACGCCACTTTAAAGCCTATTATTTTTAACAGGCTAAGTTAAAATACATTAGATGAATTTCATTAACCAATTGTTTAGGGAAGACATATATTCCATAATATGTGGCAACATGAAATTCCAATTAGATGGACTTACCCTACTGTGCACAGGCACACACACACACACACACACACACACATCAAACAACCCCACCTATATGTTTTTGGTAATCAGCCCTACTTGCTGGTTTCTTTTTCCCCTGTAAGCTTGTTTATTGGTTAAAATTATGACAAGATTTATTTTTGTAAGTGACTGAGATTTCAGTAAATGTGTATCTCTGTTTTGTTTTTTACATGAGTTATCGATAAGGGCATTTATCCCTATGAATGGATGTCAAAATACTTTCTTCTAATATATGTTTAGACGTATTGCAGAGGGGTCCTTGTTATTTGTGATTTAGTTAGATCATTTCCTCTGTGTCTGGTCTGACCTGTTGCATGGAACGAGGACAGCACTGATGAACTGCATGTTGTAGGACCTGTGTATCAAGAACCATTGGTGTGTATTAATCTACATACAAAGAGTTTGTCTGCATTGTACAGTTTCTGTGTTGAATATCATTTGTTGTATTCATAAATACAACATATTGAATAAAATATTTATATGACGGCATATTCAAAAACATTGAACAACTTTATGTAATGAAATGGCATTGCATCACCCACAGATATAGAGAAATGTCATGTAAATAAGTTTGGTAAACTCATTTTCCCCCTTTACCATGCCAAAGAAAATTTTAGCTCTTTGATGATACCTCTCTTGCTATTTTTCCAGGATAAGACTCCACCATTTTCTCCCCTCAAGAATTGTTTGCTGTTTTAAGTAAGTGCAATCTGTCACCTTTGGTGTTCCGTACAGTAAATCTGATGGAATTCATTTGTATTTAGAGACCACCACGTTCTGTACCTCCATGTACATGTCGATCTTATCAACTCTTTCCAATATCACATTCCTTTTGCATCCATATCTGGTGTGAGAGGGTTATGTCTACTGATTTGTTATGGTAGCTGTTTCACTCATTCCTCAACAACGCTCTGGAATGTTCATTGTTTTGATATTTCAGGTGACATCATTTTATTTTCCTGTAAGTTTGCTTTCTAAAGTACTTTGCTACAACTTTACTTGGAAAAATTATAGAAGAGATGCAAATGGTTCAGCCTATATAAAGAGTAAAATGGAACTGAGCATCATGTCATTACAAATCTTGGAGAATTTAGAGATTCGTGCTCTAAATGTTCCCTTGCCCTGAGTGTTTGGGGTAAGGGCTGGCTTCAAGATGGGCCCCCAAGACTCCTGCTGCAGTCTGTCTAATTGTTTGCCTCTTGGAGAGTAAGAAGAGTTTCTTTATCACACCTGGCCAGTTGCTTAATGAATGCCTAAAGCACTACAACAGTCCGCTGTTTTCAGGATGACCAACATCAGATTTGGTTCTTTTTTAAAAAACAAGAAAAAAACTTCTCTCTTTTTAAGTTAGACATGTATCACTTCATTTAAAGTTTTCTCCCTAATATTAGAGTGAGAATTAACATTTGAAGGAGAGACCAGATTGACTAAGAAATCCATTTTAGAAGGAACTGAAAATCATTAAAAATTATTTTCAATGTTATTTCAGAACAAGACTATACCCAGGGCAAGCTTTTGAGCTAAACGCAGGCATATCAAACTCCAGGTGTGAAGAGTATTACTTTGGAGTGAAATACATTTCATAGTGTAGCTCTCTTAGCTTACAAAGTGGCACACAGGGCCTGCTGACTCTCTCGAATACTGAGTAGGGTTTCAAAGGTTTGATAGTGAATCTGCAAACAAAGACTGAGTTATGTTTTTGTTTTTACCTGGTTTTCTCTATCATTTGGTCTAATTCCCACGTTGTGTTTGCATTTGAGGTCGTGGAGGCCATTCCTTCCAATGCGCGGTAGGAAATCTAGATTAGCTCAGAGTCCAGGAAGACAACAGTATATAGTGATTCTCTTAGATCTTAGGACATTAGTAGAATCTTATTAAAAAGTCCTTTATGGAAGAATTCCTCAGTGATGGTTAGCCAAGCAAGCAGGGTTGGTGCCAACACCATCTGCAAACTTGTCGCATCTTTCCCAGTTAACGTTAGTTAATCCCACCATAACTGCCGACCAACTTAAACAAGCCAACAAAATTTGCATATTTTCCCTCCACCTATTACAAGTTTGTTCTTGCCCTGCCTTTTATTTGAAGAGGGAGTTTTAATCTTAGTAATGGAATCAAAAGTCAAAGTACAAAATAACATTTAAGAAGGGTAGAATCTATGTCTTTACATGTAACTATGTTTATTTTATTTTTCTCCAACTTAAACATGTAAATTAAATCACTTCTTAATAGATCTATTGATGTTTCATTGCTAGAGACAAAACCACACATAAAAACACGCACAAGAACTGTTATAGCAGACAGAAAGAGGTAAAAAAAATTTCTGTTTTAAAAGAAAAATATTCATTAGAGTTTAGGTACCATGTGACTTATGCTATAATTCAGCTTTGGTTCAATAATTCATGGCTAAATGAACCACAGAATATAGCTGACTATAATAGATTTTGTCAAAAAATTTGGACAAATCACATTCTGAACTTTATAATAATTTCTCCATATTTAAACTTCTTAAAAAGCATAAATGCTGAGGACATTTTTCTTACATGAAAATATAAAAAGAGCAGCATTCTTGTTGCAGGGATAACAAATATAGAGAATGATAAGAAAAATAAGACACACCTAGGGTAACGTGATGAGACAGGAAACTAAGGGCCGTACCAGTAGAGCAGGATGGCAAACTACTGCTCAGCTGCAAGCCAAATACAGCTTGCAATCTGTTTCTTATGGCCCAGGAGCTCAGAATGAGGTTTTTATTTTTATTTTTTCCATTTTAAAGTATTAAACGTGAACAGACAAGAATCTTCTATAGAGATGTATGTGACCCACAGTCTAAAATATTTACTATCTGGTCCTTTATAGAAAGCAGGGTTCTGCAAGAGGGGAAACTGAAAGTCATTTGTATTATGATGGCTGGATAAGGTAATGAATTCCAATGTTTGTGCATCATCACATAAGGCATCAAAATTGCAACTGAACAATAACAGATTTGTTTGAGGCTTAAAGTGTTTAGATAGAGGAAAGAGTACAATCTATCATTTCTTGACTCCTTATGGTCCCCTCATTTTATAAAAACTGATATATCAATTGACATAATAATAGAGATAAAATTTACGTGGTTGCATTCCTTAATCTCAGGATAGAGATGACAATTTTATAAATCTCTTCAAGTATGAGAACACTATTAGTACTATAAAAATCAGCATCAGTTAAATTTTCTCTTAAATAACTTTCAATATCAAATTTTTAAGTAACTCAGCAGATACATATTTTCCTTATCTTTGGTGATCTGACTTAGAAAAGTCCAAGCCACGACTCTAGAATATTTACATCATCAAGTAAAATTTCCAAGCAAAAATTTTCATCTTAAACAATATGGAAATGATTTTGTTACACTATTCTAGGATTTTACAAAATATAAATCACATTTAGAAAAAAAGTGGGGTTTTTATTAGCTCTAAATAATTAAAGGTTGCCTAATGTGTATAAGTAGACTTAACTGTAAATATGTAAGGGAAGTCCAAATTATTGTACATTTTCATAATGCAATGTGAATTTCATACAGAGCAGAATTTCACCATTAAGAAAATAAACATTTTGTTCTTATTATTGAGTGAATATTTGTAATTTCTATTTCAGCCATTTCTGGATTTTTTTAAAATCCTCTGAGCTTTTGAGAATTTTTATTATAGTATCTCTTCTTGATTTCTTTGCATGTCCCTACTTTTCCAGTAAGTCATGTATCCTTATAAATAAGAATCTTTTAAGAGAAGTGAATGTGTATTTCAGGCCCATCATATATCTAACTATATGTTGTCTTTTTAAAAGGCAAGTTAACCATGGAGTAAACTAAAAAAAAATCGTATTTCTTGTATATGTAACCCTTGCCCAGTTTTTAAAAATGTTCTAGAAACAGAAAATAGATACCCCTGAATAAAAATTCATTTTTGGGGTTAATCCTCAGTAGGCAAATATATACTGACACAGAATATAAGCAACTTATGTCACCATTTATTAAAAATGTCAAATTTTGCATTTTTCATATCTTCCTTAAGAGTCTTTTTTGGAGTGAGTTTTTTTTAAAAGATTTTTTTTTTTGATGTGGACCATTTGTAAAGTGTTTATTGAAGTTGTTACAATATTGCTTCTGTTTTATGTTCTGGTTTTTCTTGTTTGGTTTTGTTTTGTTTTTTGGCCACGAGACGTGGGATCTTAGCTCCCCAACCAGGGATTGAACCTGCACCCCCTGCATTGGAAGGTGAAGTCTTAACCACTGGACCGCCAGGGAAGTCCCTTGTGTGAATTTAAAGTGGGACTAGACAAATGACAAATGACTTAATGGCTAAAACGACCAGTTTTTTGTTTTTTTTTCAAAAGCACTGGTTATGTAGTTTCTGCCTGCCCCCCAGCCCATGTGTGTTTGTATACCACATACCTCATGTCTCCATATGGAAATACTGGCAAAATATGGTCAATGGATTTATGTGAAGATATATCTTCTCCTTAGACTCCAATATGGTCTTTCTTGTATAGGGTGTGCATTTCTAACAACCGTGTAACTCAGGGTTTCTCAGCTCAGGCACCATTGATACTTGAAGTCAGATAATTCTTTGTTGTGGAAGGTTGTCCTGCACCAGAAGATGTTTGCAGCATCCCTGGCCTCCACCCACTAGATGCCCACAGCACGGCCTCCCACCCCACCCAGTGGGACAATGAAAATTGTCTGTAGACATTGCCAAATGTCTTCTGGGTGGTAAAGTTGCCCTTGTTGAGAACCACTGATGTAAATTAAGGTAGAAAAAAATTTTTCTGGCGTTATTTACATCAGAATTTGCTTAACTCGTCTTTAATGGGTACCCAGATTTCACTGAGGCATTCAGAAATAGAAAAACATACAATGGTCTGTTTGACCTGTCCTAGTGATGATTATATATGGTTCCCTCTGCATTTATATGTTCTAATGGCCTAGAAAAATAAGAATCCAGTTCTCTGCCATGGATTATTAAGGATATTCTGTGCCGAGCCAGATTTCACATGCATTTCCGTTCCATCCATCCCAGCATTCACAGTTTCCACAGCTACAGATTCCATTCCCTGCAATAAAGTACACAGGGGAGTCATTATCATGATCGAAAGTCACCAAGTTAAAATACGTTATTCTAAACCACAGCAGTTCATAATCAAGACCATTTCATTCATCCTCTGCAGATCTTCTTATTCGGTTCTGTAGCCATCTTATCATTATCTTGTTTAGCAGCGATGGGAAATGTGATTTTTCACATAATTAATGGCATCTGCTTGATGCCACCATCTGTGTATCATCTAATAGTGACCATCCTGTGTCACTCCAGGTGGCTTCCATGTCATAATTTTGTTTTCCTGTAGAGAGCAAGTTATGTCTGACTTATGAATAAATGCTAAAAACCATAAAGTCCCCTGACATAGAATGAGGTAAGCTGAGGAATCAGCTAGAAGAGGAGCCTTGTGCCACAGGGACGGACAGACAGTGAATGTCTAGCTTAATGACATACACAAGCATTCATCTTTTACCTTCAACTAGAAACAAGGAGAACAAACATAACGTGTCTCCCTTTCCCCTGTAACTTGTTCAAGCAGATGTATTTTATAACCAATTATCAGGATTCAATAACTTGGGAGAGCAGTAGCTATGACACTGCTAAGTCTCCCTCATCCCCGCAACACACACACCCCACTCCTTGCAGCCAACCAATACATCAACCGTCTTTGAATTAGTGGTACCTGGGTCCTGTTTAAAATAATACTCCATTCCCTACACCAGGCTCAAAGTAAAATGGTTGTCAAGACGATTATTTTCTCTTTTCAACATATAACTGCATATGTGTGAGTTGAGGGCGTGGTTACTTTTGTCCGCCAATGCCCACTCCCCTTCTGCGGTGACTTCCTGTGAATAGTGGGTCTTGATTACACGGACGCTCTCCTGTCCAGCTGGCTATGGCAGTACGCGGTGGGTATCATGTCTTTATTGCCAGCTGTGACATAGAACAGTTAGGGTAGGTTGATACTGCACCTGTGCAAATGAGACCATCATGTTTGTCGCAGTCCCTGTCATCACAGTCGCAGAATTCTCCCGAAATATACCATTCTTCGGCAGAACAAATGCACTTCCCACAGTGACAAGAACCTGAAATCACAAAGGGCACTACTTGCTGTCACCACTTAACTAAAGGCTTCCGTCTAGAACAGAATATCATCAGTGCAGCGACAACAGACTTCTAATAACCTATCCTCCAAAGGGAAAAGTTTATTGAATAGCCGGTCGCTCAGAGGGGAGCCTGACTTACTTACTGTAATTCGTAAAGGTTATCCAGGAAAGGCTTCATTATGGATCTAGACAGTTGCAATTAGCCTTGAGCAAATGTTCCATGGCCCAGCCTGGTTGAAATGTCAGTGAGAGCAGAATGTGGTTGATTCTTATAGATGGCCTTCCAAAAAAGGTATTCAAAAATAGATGGGTTTTTTTTTCTGAATTGAATCATGCTTTAAAGGTGCTTGTTTTTTAAAGGAATTGAATAGCAAGTTCTAATAAGAGGGGATGCATTTATTAATAAAAGAAATACTAAATTATTGTGCTTACAATTCTGGATTTTTGTTTACATGATTTTCTTAAAATACAGACACGTCTGTATATTGGGTAGCTCTTTTATTTATTTATTTTTTGCGATACGCGGGCCTCTCACTGTTGTGGCCTCTCCCGTTGCAGAGCACAGGCTCCGGATGCGCAGGCTCAGCGGCCACGGCTCATGGGCCCAGCCGCTCCGCGGCATGTGGGATCTTCCCGGACCGGGGCACGAACCCATGTCCCCTGCATCGGCAGGCGGACTCTCAACCACTGCGCCACCAGGGAAGCCCTTGGATAGCTCTTTAAAGTGCTAAAAATACACACATAATAACTCATGTATATTCCACTTATCAGATTTCATTCTCAGGATTTCCTGCCATAATCAAGGATAGCTCTAATCTCCCCAAAATGTTCATCTTTTATGAGGCTCTAGGTCCAACCACCTTTTCCATTACTTTACACATCCCCTCTTTTTATTTAATTAATGTCACTAAAAAATTCCTCTAGTTATTAAAAACATTTTGGTTTGCTGAGAAATAATTTTATTAATTATTTAAATATGTTTAAAAGAAGAGAAAATAATATGGATTAAACGGTGTCACAAAGGGAAGAAAGCTCTCACAGTCTAAATGTCTTCATCTGATGGCCTATAAAACCCCACATGGCAAAGTTACGTCTACAACCACAGTAAAGACACCTTTAAAATTTAAAGGAAAACACATAAAAAGGACTTTCCCTTCCTTCTATTTCCTTGGACGGGTTAGTCTTTCCAAACATGTTTTCCTTCTACTAAAAGACGCTATCACTAAATTGTTCTGGTCAAAAATCACCTTAAGAGATTGTGAAGTAGAAAAAAGTACTTTGACCTATCTAACAAAATTCCAGACTCGGTAAGTTCAAAATATAGTCGGGGAGGGGCAGGAATCAATCATTAGTGCCTCTAGGAAGCACAGTGCTTAAAAAATGAGTTAACAAACTGAGTGAGTAAAGTGGCTAGAGAAAAGGATTTCCTCACACCATGGACTCAGGAGAGGAGCTGTATAAGCGTATCTCAAGCGTTAAGCACTATGTGGTATTTCACACCATGGAAATGACTGTCTGCATTTTAGTGGCAAAAATCCCCAACGGCCAAGGTAAACCTTCCACATTCCGTGTCATGTGGAAAGTAAGGGGTCCTAGTCATGTGCTCAGCGCTGGGTTTACCTTTGTTAAGTCCTTGCTTAAGCACAGCGTGACTTCATTTAGCCTTGACTTGCTTTCCTGAGGGTCTTGGTTGATTTACATTTTCTTGAGTAAAATCTAGACAACTTGCAGTTCTGGTGAGTGCCTGACAGCCTGATGGTTGCCTAGGAACCAGTGAGCGAGGCCTTCCGGCTCAGTCTGCGAGGAAGGCTGGCTCCCTCTCGGTCTCATTCAGGTACAGTGTTACCTTATTTTAGAAATTTATCCTAGTTTTAAAGATTTCTTTCAAATTTCTAGGCATGGAAGTGTTCACCATTCAACGGCTCATTTAGTAAATGGTTAGCAACATACCTGCAAAAAAAAAAAAAAAAAACCCAAAACCAAAAAAACAACTTGGGACATTTCATTGACTTTTCATTGAAATTTCCTCAGAAAGCATCATATTTCGTGCTTTATTTCCATGAGTAATTACTGGAAGAATTGGATTGTTTTCAGTTGTTTCTAAAATAGTATTTCCTTTGCATTCCAAAATTATTTCTACAAAGCAGCAGAAGTAAATGACTTTGTCCATGACAGTCACATCTTATGCCTAGGATATTTTTTTTGTATTTTGTCACAATTCATGAAAAGATCTCACATTTCATTTCTAAACTTAACCTCTGGCCTTGGAACTATTTTAATTACTGCTCTTGCTTCTGGAATGCTTAGCTTCAGTCTATAGCAAAGTATTTTCCTAAAACTGGTAAGCTCAGCTAAAGTTAATATGGTATCATGGAGAGACCATTTGACAAATAAATTCCAGTTCCAAAAGTCTACTAGTCACTGAAATACTTAAAGTGAAAAATGGGGACTGATTTTTGTATGTGCTATGAAAAAGTAGCTTTTCTCAGTCAGCGTTTTCCCCAGCTGTGTTGTTCTTTACTGTTTGTGCCTCTCAGAGGTAGGAAGTTCTTCTGCTTGTGAAACTAGGAATAGCATGTAATACTAACACATTGTGATCATTATTAGGACCTCTTATAGCAGCGCCTTGGTTGTAAAGTGCTCTGTTTTCGTCAGTAACTGGGGGTCAAACTGCCCATCTCTAGAAAGGGAAAAACTTAGGCAAAGAATTCTGTCAGTCAGGCACAGGCCACATGACTGCCAAGAGGGCAGCAATTGTTCAGCTCAGCTGGCCGGGCTCCACTCACACCCATGAGACCCAGTCCAGCTATAGGGAGAAGCTGGCTCATCTTGGCAGGATCTCTAGGGCAGTAAGTTCACAACCACAATATCACTGACCCATTTATTGTCTTTCTTAGTATAAGGACCCTAAAGAGTGCTCTGATCTCCCTTCTGTGCTTCTCACAGGCTTCCATTCCTCAGGAATCAGCCACATTTTCTCATTTGTCTTCAGAGCATCCTTAGGACACAAGAAGGGGAAAGAAATTAAATTCTTCTGCCTTCAAAGATGAGAAAATGAAAGTACATCAGTTAACCTAAGATTCCTATCTGATTCAATCTACTCTTGTACCTACCTACCTGTGATGCCTCTCTCAGGGGATAAAAAAACAACTTTCATATAGTTTCAAAAAATGAGTTGTGTGTCCTACAGATCTGCCCCGACAGCCATATCGGGTGAGGCAACTAGAGCATGGAGTGAAGACTGGTTTTTGAACCATGACTTTCACCCTTTCTCTTTTCCAGAGATGGAGAACGGGTCGGGTGGAGGGGAGGGATAGGTGGTGGAGGTACCGTGGACTTAATCTGGACGATGCATTACTCGAGTATCAATGTAAGAGTGTAAGGGGTCATTGAGCGACATGCAGTTACAATCATTGTCACACAACAGCATCTTTAAGGATATCAGAGTGGATCACCTAGATCTGGGTTGAAGTTATCAGGGTAAGAAGGTTATTGTGTATTCTTGGATCCAAATAAATAAATCCCCAAACAAACAAACAGCCTATAAATTATATCACGTATTCCGCAAAGGTAGCTAAGTTTAGGGGAGACCTGGCTCTGAGATCATCTCTGGTTATTCCCGCAAACAACTGAGTATAAGGGCGAGGCACCTTTGTTAGCTGCCCCATTAACAGAGTCGGACTTTCTTTTTCATCCATCAAGCCTGACAAAATGCTGCAACCCAACATCCCAGCAGGCAGATTTCACTATTGTACTAACTCTTCCATCTGTTATGAGGGTCACGACAATGTATACCTTGTTTTAAATTTTTCTATGGAGTGATTTATTGTCTTGGCTATAAATTTGTAAAGAAATAAAATGCTATTTCTTCATCGTCTCCTGAGGTGACAGCTTTATTCACAGCTCCTGGGGAGCACACATTTCAGCCTCGTTTTTTTCTGCTGGAAACACTCAGCCGGGTCTAGGCTGCTAAGTGCTGTGCCCTGGGGATCTCAGGCCCACTACTCACACCTGCCCCGTGATGGGAGAAAGAAAAAGACTCGATTCCCTTTGTGAAAATCGGGGTGAGGGGTTTTCATTTACAAATTTGAGGACAAAGTACATGGCATTCTGGCAAGTCCATGAGATGTATCCAGAAATACATGGCCCCAGTTTAAATAACTCAGAAGGGATTTCCTTCTCTGCCACCATGTTGAAGACCCTTAGTCTATGGCCCCAGTTTATATAACTTGGAAGGGATTTCATAGTCCAGCATGGATTCTTCCAGAATAGGAAGAAAATAAAGGAGCCCACAGCCAGCTGCTGCCAACACTAGGCATGCCAGTATCATCACTAACAGCAATCTCAAAACGTACAGCCTCGAGGCAGGTTTTACATTTCCTTCCGAGTTTAAAACTCTCTACCCGTTGAAGGATAAAAAATAGTTTAGACAAATATGCTGTCAACTCTTCATTGATACATGGATATATTTCCCACCACCCAAAGCAAACAATTTGAAAAGGCATTAACTAGAGAGATTTTCTTGTTCTGTTTCATTCTGAGGAAATGCCTTTGGGCCAATATTTAGTCAACCTATTTTTTTTTTTACATTTTCTACATTTATGAGGCTAAAAAATGAGTCACTCTCCTATGAATGTAATGACTTTAGTAAGAATGTTTATTTCTTGAAAAGGGACAACTCCTCCTTCGGAATTAAGTTCAGTTTGGGCAATGACAGAGTGCTATTCACTAGTCCAGTGAGCATGGTTTTGTGTTTTCTTCCAGTACCCGCAACTGGACATAACTTAGCCAAGACCTGCTTAGGGACACTGTTAATGATGTGGTAGTGTGTCTAGTAAACAGACACACACACAATTGCTGGTTTTTAAAATAAATATAAACAAGCACACAAATTTTTTAATATGAATGGGTTTCTTCATTCAGTAGAGTTTATACGAAAAGCTAATACCCTTATTCTAAGGATAATGCCATTATGGAAAACCAACTAAAAGTACCTAAACTTTGTGATATTGTGTTTGGACCTATGCTCAAAAAAATCCAATTCAGACAAATTAGTCATTCTCAGTACTCTTTTATACCCTCCATTCTGATCTGATAGCATTTTTTTCTTCTTTCCTATTTCATCCTTGAAGGTTAATTCCATCCCTACCTCCTTCCCTGTTTTCTTTATTAATCTCTTCCTCCTCAGTTCCTTCCCTTTGTCTTCCTTTTAACCTCTCTTTCCTCCTTTTTGTTTCTCCCAACAGAGCCTGAACCCAAAACAAAGTGTTTCCAGGAGCTGAGGCCCCCCTGAGAACCAAACTGGTACGAGATTTGTTCGGGACTTGGAATTAGATTGAATTTAACGGGAGAACAAACTGGGTACACAGTGATTGCTTTAAACTCGTTTGAGAGCCACCTGACTGCTGTAACTGCATTAGGTTGAGGGCATGGCCTCCTTGCCTGAACAATGAAAACACGAGCCTCAGATACAGGGTACAGGGTTCCTGGAAACGAAGAACATGGTTTTCTATTGAAATGATCATGCTTGTATCAATTTTCAGCCTTCCTCCCCGCACCCTATGTGGTCACATCATCCGTCAGATTTTATCTTTGCAATTGTGTCAAGAAGCCCCCTTCAACCTGACAGCACCAGCCTTGAGAGAGAGGTAAAGCAACAGCCACTGTTTAGGGGCACATCTCCGAGGCACATCCTGTTTCTGACGGCTCCTCCATTGGTATTAAGAGATTCCCTTTCTTCCCTGTGTCTTCTTCAGAAAGATATTTACCTGCTAATCCTGCCCCAGGGTAGGTGTTTCAAGGTAAGTGCAACTTCAGCTAGAGCCTTGCCCTGTCTGAAAGGGGAGGGGGGGGGCGCGGGGGGGCATCATCTGTTCTGCAAGGAGGCTAGTGAGCTGAAGAAGAGAGCTGGGAAGCTCCAGGACATCTAGTTCCCTGCAGGGCAGCTCCCGAAAATTTAGTGAGAATCCATGCACTTCCAGAATCTTCCTAGGTGTTTTCCTAGCCACTAGCAAAGAGGAATGTGACAGGCTCCTAGACGGGCCCATAGGCACTGTGAGACCAGGATTTTAAAGTCTCTTGGAGAATTTATACAGAAGCATCAACATCAAAATAGCTAAAATTCAATCTATTAATTAGTATTCTTTCTCTGCTCAGGAAAAAAAACCCTGCTCTGCCCTTTTGGGGGTGGGGAAGGGGCACTGGTGGGGTGGCTTTTCTTCTAGAATCTGTTTCTGCAGTAAATGATTTAGTGACTCCTATTCAATCAACTTGAAGATTATAACCACTTCGAAGGTTTAATTTTTTTTCTTTATATTAGGTTACACATGTGTGATTGGAAAATTGGTGATTTTCAGACCAAAGAAAATTATACCAGAACTTTGGGACCCGTGTACTTTTTTTTTTTTTTTTTTTTTTTTTGCGGTACGTGGGCCTCTCACTGTTGCGGCCTCTCCCATTGCAGAGCACAGGCTCCGGACGCGCAGGCTCAGCGGCCATGGCTCACGGGCCCAGCTGCTCCGTGGCATGTGGGATCTTCCCGGACCGGGGCTCGAACCCGTGTCCCCTGCATCGGCAGGCGGACTCTCAACCACTGTGCCACCAGGGAAGCCCAGACCCGAGTACTTTTTCCTTCCCTTTCTATGAAATGAAATATGTAGTCTCCTTTTATAGCCTCACATCCCTAACCTTCCCCTCCTCCACACACACACATCTACATATTTAGCCTCTGAAATTCCCAAAGCCTATTTGTTGGCAGTTTAGGCGCTTGTGATCACTTCTCTGCGGTTCTTGACTGCGCCATTTCGCAGGTGAACCCAACAATTATCCTTTTGCCTTTTTGGCCCATTCAGTGCCCAATCTATCTTGCTGGTTTTCTTCTTTATACAATCATCAATTCTTTTTATTCAGCAGTGATGCTGAACATAGCAAGTGCCCAGGGATCTTTTCACATGAAACCTGTCTCATGCATTTCATTTTCTCAGGCCCTGAACTTCATTTGGCAACTTCTTTTTTTTTAATTTTATAAATTATTTTATTATCTCTGGCATTTTCATTTATAGTGGCATTTATTTAGATTCACACACGCAGAGGAGGTGTGTGCATGTGAGCTGTAGTCCCTGGAGCTTTAGATAAACCCATTTTTCTATCACGAATTCATTTACAACTAAAGAAAGCAGCACACAGGTATATTTGAGACTCTCCTTTTGATAATAATTTCCATTATCGTTTGAATGGGAGAAATTCCAAGCTTAAAGCCTGGTCCGGGCAGAGGACAGAGGGGTCTGCGTTCAGCAGAGCGCAGTCTGCAGAAGCTGGTTGTACGTGCTGCCGTATAAACCTCATGTCAGAACAGGGATTCTGTCCAAAGCTGCAGCGGACACTCACCCTTCCCCGAGCACAGAACGCCATCTGCCGATTCGCACAGACTCCTGCTCTGTTCCTCCGTCAGGTTACACTTCCGCGGATGCTGGCAGAGCTTCCCGAACCATCCTCGCCCACAAACGCAGCGACCGCAGGAACACGTGCCGTGGCCTGCGAGGCAACCACAGGGTGGGGTGAGAGAAGTAGATGGGCAAAGAGCCAGCTGAGTCACAGTCTTTAGGAAAGAAATATGTAAACCAGAGTATCTCATTTCCTATCAAGCCAACACACTTTCTCCTTACGCACAGTTTGGCGTGTGAGTGTTTAAAAGAACTTCGCAACAGAGTTCTAGCTGAACACAATCCTCTTGAATGTCGCATCAGAGATGGATTCAAGAGAGAAAAGAAAGCTTGAAACAAGTTAAAGTGGATTGTGACCATCCTTTCTTGATACACAATACTTCCCCATTTGCATTTTTATCAGGATGGAGTCTTCAGGCTTTTCCTCACTGTGCACGCCCTAACACCCAGACCAATCTGCAAGGCTAGTCACGTCACCACTGCCTGTGCCATTTATTGATTACTCTCCTAGCACTTACAAATAAAAACCAAAGGTTCACCTCCAGACAAATGGCATCTGGTATTATATTACTCTCTGTGTTCCTCTGCTTGCTAATAAGAACAGATATAAGTGTAAGTAATGGTGTCTCCCTATCGCTGTATAGAAGTTAAAAACAGCACGAGGCTTAGACTCATATCTTTTCCTCCCTTTTGTTTCTGTCATTGGCTCCTGGTTTGGGGATGTTTATCTTTGGTGTGTACGCAACATTATATCTGTGACACTTATACACTGGCATATACATCTGACTAGTCTCTGGCCACCAACACTCCATTCAATTGCATCCTCTTCCATGTTAATTTCTCTTTCTTCCCATCAACGCTCTATTCTTTTTCTATATGTGCATTACCTTACAGCCAGATCTCTCCAAAGAGAACAAACAAAACAGCTATTTGTTTGGCAAAATTTTACGAATTACTATGAACAGAGCATTTTTCTAGGCACCAGGGGATGCAAAATCAAATATGATGGGCATGGTGGTCCCTGCCTTACTTGCAGGGACATATCAAATCATCATTCAGACTGCTCAACCCCACTGCATCTTTTGAGACCATTCTGCCTTGACCATTTGCTCTGGCAGGATCTTCAATAGTAAATTTCTTCCATCTGCCTCTTCCTACACGCATTTCTGCACAAGGAGGGATTGGTGGCCAATATTTAATTGTTTGCAACTCATTGTTAAGATTAAAAAACCTAAGTACTCATGATCCAAGTGATATTTCTCTGTAACACGTGACCATCTGGAAGTGAATGGAAAGCAAATGGGAGGCAAACTTAAAAGACACCTGGATTAACAGACCTATTTCTGCCAGCCTCTTCTTGTCCATATGCTGATTTATTGAACTGCATCACACCACAGCCCTTTGAGTCAAGCATTATCACCCTTTTACAGTCAGGAAACTAAGGCTCGGAGAGATTAAGTAATTTTTCCTCAAATCACACAACTCAACCATACAGGATCAGAACCTGACTCCAGTTTTCTCTAATTTCAATGTCCCCTCGTTTTCCACGTCACACTGACTGTATATTTCATTTTGGAAAATAAACAATGACTATCAATCTGAGACATGTAGGAGCCTCTTCTTAATTCCTGTCTTTTCAAACTGCTGCATAGTATGAAGGTATACATTTGACGTTCGTGGGCACTTTCTTCTTAAGAAGTCTCTCCTATATTGGTTTTCATGACATTGGACTTTCCTGACCCTTTCAACCCTCCTCCTTCGTCTACTTATTCCTCTACTTTCTGTCTCACCCGATTAATGTAGGAATCCCCTGATTGTCTATCCTTAATCATCTTCTCTTATCTCTCTACCATCTCTCTCTTGAAAAATTCATCAAATCATAGGAATTCAGATAAGCACAATGATTACAGGGCTCTATCTCCAGCCCCTCCATCTCTCTGAAATTCCTCTCCCGTGATTCCATACTTCGTATTCTACTAGCATCAGAAATTGATACATCGAGACCTGCATGTATAATTTTCTTTCCAAAAGCTACTCTTCTGTATCACCCATCTCTTTTAACAGCCCAACTCTCCTTCTAGCCAACCAGTTCAAAATGATTCAGATCATACTTGACTCTCTCTCACTTCCCTCATCCAAAGAGCTGCCAGATCCTGTTGAAACGACCTCAAAATTTCCACTCCTATCACCACCAGAAACCTTTGAGAAACCTTCTATCACACGTTTCTCCAACATTCTCACTCTCGGCTTCCCGTAACATGACTCTACTCACATCACAGCCTTGAGATCTAGGGCCGCGTGACTCCCGAAAGCTTACGGGATGGAGTTCACCTACTTTAACCTTCCGTATGTCTTAGGTTCCTGAAGTAGATTCCCAGCTGCTTCTCCAGCCTTACTTCTTCTCCCCTTCATACACTTCCTGACCCACTTATCTTTCCCGACATAGTTCCGGTGTTTTCCAGACTTCATGACTTTGGTGAGACAGGAATCCATGCCTTCTACTCTACACAACCAGATCCTGCTTAATTTTCAAAACTCAGGGAAAGTGACTACACCTCTGGAAGATTTTTCTAATATCCCCAAGTGGAATTCATCTTCCCCTCCTCTGAATTTCTATACTATCTTATTTTTCACCTCTTGTGTAACATTTCTGTCTTCTACCTCGTAATATGCAGTTATGTATCAGACAGACCCATTACTTGACTGAATTCTCTGATGGTAGGAATCACGTCTGATCCATCACTATAGTCTTCAGAGTGGTGCCAAGCACTGCCTTAGACATAGTAGATCCTCAAAAAACACTTACAGAGTAAGGTTACTTTTCAAGAAAATCCCCTTCTTATTTTTTCCCACAAATCCCAACTGACAACCATAAACTGAATACAGGACATGTTTACAGGTCATCTGGCTAATAAACTGTCCTTCAAAGTCAATGGACTGTTCTTAGATGGCTCTGTTTTATTTCTATGGCCTTAGAGTGGAATGAAGTTAGCAAATCTGTGTAAGAGTTACATACTCGATGAATCGTTATGAAACTGATTCTATCTTGACTTCTCCAATAAAACAAAAGTCCACTTAAAGTGAAACCTACTTAAGAAGTTCAAAACAAGTTATCCAAGTTATCCACCTTTGGAGGCAGATAATGTGTGATACAAAAGGAAGAAGGAGGAGGAGGAGGAAGAGAAAGAGAGCTTTTTAGCATCAATACCAGCCAGCTATGGGCTTTTCAAATGTTTATGCTTCTTAGGAGCCCTGGGTTAGTAAGAATTACCATCATTTGACATAATTAGAATAATCTAATCTCTATGGCGGAGAAAGACATTCTGCCTTTGATTTAGGATCTCATTGAGAATGACTAAATGATGCCTCACCACAAGTAATTTAATGTAACATTTATATGCAAGGAAATAGAAGATTGTTTTTCACTTATTAGCTCATTTATCACATCCTTCCAGAGAGTTAAATTGGCATCTAGCCCAGACAATGGTCAAAATGCACTAGTATTTAAATGTTTTGCTTTGATATTTACATGACTTCTCTTTACTTAAAAAATGTTTTTTAAAAGCTTTCAATAATATCTTCTTTATAAACTCTAATAATTTAGTCATCCACTCAAGAACTTTTTATTATGTACTAGGCATTTTACTAGCTCTACTCTCATGGGCTTATAGGCTACAAGGGGAGGGAGAAAACAAGTAACAACGAGGAAACAAATACACTTGAGCTATGGAAGAATTAAGGAGGGTGTTGATAGATTCAGCAGAGAGAACATTATTAACTGGAGTGGCCAGCTCTCTGACACCCAGTGGCTGAGAAAGAGCCAGATAGCTAACGTTCTGGAAAAGCTGGTGAAGATCCTCGGAATAAGAAAGAGCTTCACATGTTATAGGCAGTGAAAAAAAGGCCAATGTATTCAAAGAGTAATGAGTAAGAATGAAAAAATAATAAAGTTGGAGAAATATTTAGGAATGAGAACATAGAAAATTACTTGTTCTTGGTAAGGCGTCTACATTTTATTCCAGGAGGAAGGGGAAATCATAGAAAGGTGTTATGCGAGAGAGGGATGTGTTATAATTTATAGTTTGCAAATTCATTTTGGCAACTGGGTGGGAGAAATTAAGGTGTGTTGGGAGGAAGTGAGGATGGGGAAAGTGAGAGAGTATTGCAGAGTCCAAGTGAAAGGTGATGCAGGCTTCAAGCAGGGTGGTGGCAGTGCAAATGGGGAGAAGTGGCTGGAGATCTACCTTGATGGGGGTACCCATGGAACTTGCTGATGGATTGTACGTGGCAGGTGAGAGAAAGAAAGGACTAGTTTTCTGACTCAAGAAATCCTGTAAATAACGATGCTATCTAATAGATATGGAAGCTGCAGGAGGGAGAGGTTGAGGGCAGAAAATCAGTTCCATTTTGAACCTTGTGTGTCTGAGATACTCTTAAGACAACCAAGGAGAGGCCAAGTAAGCAGCTGACACAAACATGGCGTTTGAGGACAGGTTGGAGCTAGGTCTGGATGTGTTGGAGTTTCCAAAAGGAGATGGCATTTAAAGCTTTAGAAGTGAATGAGCCCACCTAGGGAGAAATAAGTCTTGAGAAACTCCAATATTTAGGGTAGGGTAGAGGGGAGAAGCCAGACAGACAAGCAGCGTCCTCCAGTCAAGAAGAAGAAAAATGAGATGACTGTGTTGTCTTGTAAGATGACAAGGAGCGTATTCCATAAAGGAGGCCTATTGAGTAGAATGGTCCTGAAAATTGGAGTTTAAAAAAAAAAAGACCATAAAGGTCAGAAGAGTAGTTTCAGTCAACTTTTGCCAGACCAACCCTACTAAGTTGTCTCTTAGGCCTATGAGTGGAACATCCAGGGGTAGCAGAACTGGGAGAATCATCTATATACACCGTTCAGTGAGAACAACATCTCTGCTTGGTGGTAGAGTCCACAGTGAGATCATCTGTGTATAATAAGTGTATGATAGATCATTCAAGAATGAACCTGTAGAGAGAACCAGCCTAAATGAATCATTTGAAGTCCACTAAATCTGCCTTCATGTAACTTCCCAACTCTTCATACAGGCGAGCAATTTTCCATTCAATTTTCATTTCCATTGCCATTCATCCTCTCCCAGATACTTACCTCCTGGCATCTGGCACTCCCCCCGAGCAACAGAAATTTTTCTTCCTATTCTCTTCCCTTCCCCCACACCAAAATATTCACCAAGAATGCTCTGGATGGGTGTTGTCCAACGTAGTAATCACTAGTCAATGTGACCATTTAAATTTATTAACATTCAGTAAAATTTAAAATTCAGTTTCTCAGTTGCACTAGTCACATTTCAAGTGTTCAACAGCCATATGTGGCCAGTGGCTACTGTATCGAATAAGGCAGATGTGGAACATTCCTATCATCTTTGAAAATTCTATTGAACAGTCATGCTCTAGACAATGACATTTCCAATGAATCCATGGGCTCTGAGACACACTTCCTCAATACACTGCAGTGACGGTTCTCAATTAGGAAACTGACACATGAAGGTATCTAATTGCATCAGATACTACATATTGCCTGCCCAATACTCTTTTCCCCTTGTTAATACTAGGGGAAGCCTCATTATTTTTCAGAGAGGTGATAATAGTTCATTTGGAAAATATTTGATTACTCAGGCTCCTTTTGACCTAGAGGTGCCCCTAGGACTTAGCTCTAATAAGTGAGATATAAGAGAAAATCTCTTGGGTGAGGTTTCCAGGAAAGCTACTGTCTTCCAAAGAAAATGGGACAGACTCAGCTAGCATGTTATCCTTTGCCCTTTGCCCTATTTTCCCTTTCTTCTTTCCTGGAAGATGAGCACAATGGGAGATTTTCAAGGAGCGTGACAACAAAAGTCATACTCGAACGGCAGAGAGGAAATGAAGAGAGAGGGTGTGTGGGACTCTGACAGCTCTCAGGTAGTTACCTCACCATCCATCCATCCCTGAAGTGACAATCTGCAGGCTTGTAGCTGAACACAGTCCTAACTGGTTGTGTGGTGAGGCCATTCAGGATGGCTGCGCCCCTGCTCTCTGTACATCCCCTGCTCGACCAGTCCCTCCTTCACTCACTTGACCATCCAATCCTCTTAATTATAGGCTTAATAAACATACTGTTTATGTACTTGCCCCTTGCCCCAGCCACTGGTTTCCCTGGTAACTGATGAGCCAACCTGACATCAGTTCCCCCCATAAATGGTAACCTCCTCCTCCCTGGAGCAGCTGCCATGTCCTGATGTCTGCCATAAATGGTGCGGTGTCACTCCAGGACCTTTTGCTGCAGACTTGTAAGATCCCCTGCCCGATAAACGACTGATGTCTCTTTGTTCAGTCTCCAGGTTGGGCAACTACAAAGCTTACAGGCTTGCAGGGTGCATCCCAACACCGGTACACTTACAAACTCAGGAAAGAGGGTTGTGATTTTAAGATGTAATTTGGAGACAATCACACTGCTACCCACATTGTCCAGCTAAGAAAGGCGTGGCCTGAGTGAGTGGTCTGAACCTTCCTGAATGTGAGAATTCCAGCAATGCCTGGGAAGGGGGTAGTGGTCACTGCACTCATACTCTCAGGCTGCCTGATCTTCTTCAAATTGCAGCTACAAACCAAAGAACTCCCTGAAGAAATGAAATGTGAACTGATTGTATAATTAATAGGTGGCTCTTCATTATCCCTTCTTGTTTCTTAAACTGTACTCATAGTCTTATTTCAGAAGCAGAGAGGACAAAGCAGAGAAAAGCAATAACCAGTCCACTCCTTAGTCTCATCCTGGGTATGTGGAGTACAGGAGGGAGATCTCTGGTTTAGCTTATATTAGTTCAAAACAATTAAACACACGTGAGCCAACATGTAGATATATTTTCCTTATGAAATCTTAAAATCAAGTACCCTAAAAATGAATACATCTTAGGGACTACCTCTCTGGATGAAGTGTGTTTTTCTTTCAGTAGTGACATCTGATTTTAAAAATCCATGCATTTGTAGGTCACATAAAATTTTTATTGTTAATAGGGATGTTTTGAGAAGATCCACATGTGGTCTATGATCACTGAACATGACTTAACCAGTAAGTAAGTGAGGCATGGTCTTACTTCCTATTGACTTTCTCTTTGCCAGTCACCGTCATGACCCTCATTTTCAGGTTGTAATTTTGGTGTAATCAAAACTGAACTGCTTAAAATTATGTAATTGCTTACATTCACCTTCAGGTACAGCTGCTAATTTATCCCAGCCTCCCAGAATTGGTTTAATCGCTTTCAGCATTTATTGTTAGGAAGGTGTATAAACACCATTGGCTCTTAGGTCTCATGAGCCCGCTGATTCGGTAGGTTTACAGCTATTTTTGGTTTTACTTATTCCTTGTTTGCTAAAGTGCTCAGGGAGTCCCTGCTTTGGAGCCAGGGACCCGCATTTTGATCTCTGGCCACACAGTAGATACGTGCTTCTTGTCCGTCCCTCCAGGTGAAAGGTCACAGACACTATGGCTCGGTGTCTGGCAGTGAACTGAGAAAATTACCCATATTAGTGATGTCAATTTTGTTCTCGGAAGCTACACCAGAGGGATGATGTTAATGTGTTTCACACACTCCTAGTAGTGAGATTCGTTCCCCACTGGCTGCCACATGATGGGGAGACCAAATGCTTTGAACAAAGTAGCTGCCGTTCCTTCCTCAAGGCACAGAACTGCTGATTCGTATGATGCCAACTTCCTTCCAAAACGTTCTGTAGCTGGTGAATCAAGAAATCTAAAACAGATGGAATTTTTTGTCCTGTTTTGGAGATGGACACTTCAATGAACTCCGTATCGCACAGATGGTGAGGCTTCTGTGGCTTAGAAGTCTTATGCCCCATAGGAGCCCAAAATCTCTTCTAACTATTCCTTAAGCATAGCTTCCAGAAAACCCGCAAGGGACATGCCTGGTGGCAGAGTCACAGCACTCATGGAAGCCAAAAACCATGGCATTCCCATAAGACATTCATAGTTCATTCACAATCTCTCCCAATCTAGCTGCAATTTATCGATCATAGGTCACATTACCATGAGCAATGTTGCCTGGTAACATTGGCATCTACCATCTTCATCTGTTTCCAGGGAGCTGGAGTGGGGGGGTTAACAGAGGGTCAGAGTCTCTCGCAGCAAGGTAAAGGGTTTTGTTAGCCTGTTGTCCATATTATTTCTAATACTGTCTCCAATACATCCAAGTTTTTCCATCTTTACCGTCCCCCATCTAGCTAAACCACCTTCATCTCTCACCACTCATCTCCTAAATCCATGTTCACCCACCAACCCCACAAATACACACTCCTCCCAGCAATCCAAACTTCACCTGGCAGCCAGAGGTACTTTTTAAACAGAGTGATAACGCTATTGTCTTGTGTAAACTCCTCGTATGGCTTCCGATCATCGCTTGAGTGAAGCCCCAAATCATTAACACGGTTTACAAAATCTGTCATACCCTGCTCCCCTTTGCATTCTCATCTCCTATCACACAGGGTTTCTCTCCAGTTCTCAAAAACCCCTTGAACATGTCACCCTCCCTTCCCGCATATGCCTCGGCACACTGTTCTGTGACTCCCGGGTCGCACCCACCTCTCCTCACCTGGCTACGTTCTATGCATTCAGCTACCAAGTATGGTGGTCATGATGCTTAGCTGATTAATACGTGTCAAGCACATGTCATGCATCATATCGTTTTTACCAGATGTGAAGGCATTAGCGAAGCCTTCTGTAGCCTCCAGTCTACGTCAAAGCCCCTATCATGTATGTTTCCATTGAACTAGTGCTTCTTCTTTCAGACCATCCACCTCATTACCCTTCCTTTCTCAATGTTACCCTTCAAGCATAATCATCAACTCCAGTAGATTCACCACTGAATCTCCAGGGCTGGCAAACAGTTTTTGAGCTGTTTGAGCTGGAGCTCAACAAATATTTCTTGAATTAAAGAAAAAAATAAACGATTACCTCAGTTTCAACCATGCAGAATGTGGAGGAATTTCCACATTGGAAATATTTAATTCAAATTTGAAGAGTATGAAGCCAGGAGGGAATGATGCTAAGAAATCATCTTGGCAGACACGGACCTCAAGATAAAAGAGGAAGAAAGAAGTGGAGATTACTCGAGGACAGTAAACAGTGAGCAGAAAAGACATGCAAAGGCCATTTCTAGGGAAGTGCTAAGATTTATTGGTAAGCTCTGAGAGATGAGTAAGAAAAAAAGATCAAGTGGTTATGAGAGAAGTGAGAGAAGAAACAGGGAGAAGGTGTTTCTGAGGCCCAGGAGACCATGTCAAGGGGGATTCTGAGTAGAGTAACCACAGCTCTACGCTGAAAAGCGGTCACGTAGAATGAGACCTGAATGGCACCCCGGATTTGGGCAACTAAGAATTACGAAAAACCCCAGGGAGTCAGTTATACAGAATGGTGGGAGACAGAGCAAGTTTCTATGGGTTGAAGATTGAACCAAGAGGAATGCAGACATACAGGTCAGAGGTAAAGGCATCAAGGAGATCAAAAATATTTAAGGACATGCTTGTGTTTGAGGGGCAGTGCTGGCCTTTACACGGAGTAAGTATGCAATGCGTTATTTGCTGATTTAATTATTACATGATAGGATATTATTAAATAAGAAGAGATGTTCTTATGATAATGGATATTTTTAGATAGACTGAGAAATATAGAAACTTTGGCGACGCATGCTCTTATTCAAGCCCTAACGGCCAGTGTCTTCTTACCTGTGCTCCTCCCTGCTTGCAAACCCATGAGAAGCTTCTCCATGGAAGGTGCCCTGCTGAGTAAGAGCCACTAAAAATACTTCTGAGATGCATATGGCCACTTTGATTTGGTAGCTCAGTGGCAAGTGTGAGGATAGAAACTGCACCATGCAAAAACAACAGACAGGAGAATTCATCTATGCCGTCCAAAATTGAAGACAAGACAGTCACAGTTCTGAATAAACTGTGGTTACAAAAGGAATAACCAAGCAAACGTGGAGCTCTGTTCTGTGTCGCATAGAGTTTACTGGAATCCACAGCATAAAATTCCACCTGAGAGGTTATGTCTATCATTTTCTCTATAGGTATATAACACTAATGATAATAATATCTAATGTATATACATATGACACATGTGCTAAGTACTTTATACACATTAACTCACTTAATCTCACAATAACCCTACAAGAGACATATATTATAATCATCTTTTATAGGTGAGAAATGGGGGTTATGTAAATTGCCTCAGGTCATATGGGGAGTAAGTGGCAGAACCAAGGTTGGAACCAAGAAAGCCTCATGTCTGTAGTCTTAACTACTGTACTATATTGCCACTTACATTTCTAAATAGTTAAGTACATTTACATAAATGTTTGTGAAAGGAACCTGTGATCCCCTTATCAGCAGGTTTACTATGTCATATACTTTAACACTGAAATTATTTACGTTCAAACTTGTTAATTAATGGCATGTTTCTTGTAATTTCTGTCCAGAGAGCAGCTGAGACATAAATGAAATTCAAGGCTATAATAGCCAAGGCTCAAATAATTCCTTCCATAAAGCAGTGCTCAGAAAATAGAGGAATTAAAAATCACAGTACCTTGAGTACTGGAGGCCAAGTGCAAAACTCACGTGGGAGGTGATGTTTCCCGTGAGAACATGAATTACAGTTGATCTTCACTATTCGAAGATTTCTTATTTGATAACTTGCCTACTCGCTAAAATTTATTTGTATCCCTGAAATCAACACTCGAGAAGCTTTCCAGGTCATTTGAGAACACGGGCCGAATGGTGAAAAAATTGAGTTGCCTGAGGTTCACATTCCCAGCAAAGATCAAAGAAGGTCACACTCTGCCTTCTTTGTTCAGCTCTTACACTGTAAACAAGTGTCCTTTTCCCAATATACTTGGTGCTGTACATTTTGCATTTTTGTGCTTTTTGTTGGTGATTTCAATGTTTTTAGATGGCTCCCAAGTACAGTGCTGAAGTGCTATCCAGTGTCCCTAAGCGCAAAAAAGGCTGCGATATGCCTTACGGAGAAAATCCGTGAGCCAAATAATCTTCATTCAGGCGTGAGTTATAGGGTTGTTGGCCGAGTTCAATGTTAATAAATCAACTACATATGACACAATATGTCTTTACATAGACACACACATAAAACAAGGTTATGTATTGATTGGTTGATAAAAATGCTGCAAACAGAGGCAGGAACCTAGCTAGTCCCGTATTTCCCTCAGGAGCAGTGAGTCAGTATTTGCCAAATCCCTGTTCAAGACAACTTTATAGACCGCAGCCACCACGAATACCAAGACTAGACTTATCTTGTTGAGGAACACCAACAGAGCATCAGTGTGGACTGTAAACTATGTGCAGCTTTTCTAGCTACATGTCACTTCAGATACACATGAGCTGACCACTGATGGGGACATCTCTCTCCCTCTCCTTCCTGGAACTATCCCCCTCCAAGCAATAGGACTGACCATCAGAGTAAAGAGTCACAAAAAAACTACACACTGAAATGTGTACAGATGTGTGCATAGGCCCTAGTGCAGAACCTGTGGCAGAATTTAAGGCTCCAGACTGTCAACTGGGCTGCAGAGCTCAGATGAAGCAGGAGAAGGTAAGTGAAGCCAATCGTTGTTACCTACAGACAACCTTTTAAATTATTGGTATTGGACTTCCCTGGTGGCGCAGTGGTAAGAATCTACCTGCCAATGCAGGGGATATGGGTTCAAGCCCTGGTCCGGGAAGATTCCACATGCCGCAGAGCAGCTAAACCCGTGTGCCGCAACTACTGAGCCCACGCTCTAGAGCCCGCGAGCCACAACTACTGAGCCCACGTGCCACAACTACTGAAGCCCACGTGCCTAGAGCCAAGGCTCTGCAACAAAGAGAAGCCACCGCAATGAGAAGCCCATGCACCGCATCGAAGAGTAGCCCCCGCTCGCCACAACTAGGGAAAGCCCGCGCGCAGAAACCAAGACCGAATGCAGCCAAAAAAAAAAAGAAAGAAATTACTGGTATTATCTTAACCCTAAATCTCTCAAGGACATTATCTGAATGTCAAAGTGAAATTTAAGAATAACAACACAAAATATTTTCAAGAAAAATTTCCAAGGTGTGTTTCCTTTACCTACTTGAAAAATGTTCCAAGATCTTTCGGTCAGTAAAATGTCTTTAATGCAATCTAAAATACGAAATTAAAATGCATAGGTGATTTCCTAGAGCTGGTTGCTAAAATTTAAGAAGAAACACCAAGAGAATCCATCCAATTATAGAGATCAAAGATGCTTTGCTTATCTGATTACTATTGTACTAATATTTGTTGGCTGCTAGCTGACACAGGAGAAGCAGCAAAGTTTTTCCCAACTTTGAAAACACGTTTGTGCTCTGATAAATATGTTCCAATATCATCTATATTTGGGAAGATCAACCATCTAAGAATTAATCTCTAAATGTGTAAGCAAGGATCTCCCAAATCGTAGCCAAGGCTCTACCAGGAGGATAAGATATATTAGCCTGTCTCCAGCTACTGCCTAGTCTACTGTGCCACATCCTGTATCCAATCAAAGAGAGGATGGATTGTCGGTAGCAAAATCTAGCCAGTGGTAAAGAATGAGAATCTGCACTATCCAGAGAGGATAGACCACCCGGTGTGAGAGCTGCGGTCCTTCTGCACGTGTATTCTGGCAGCTGCAGGGGTCCGCCAGCAACGTCATCCTTTCTGTTATGATGACTTTCACTCGGCATGCCCTGGATTCTCTGCCCCGAGGTTTTCTCCAACTGCAGAAGCCTGCTCTGATCCTGTACCTGTGAGGCATGCTGGATGTGGCCTGGCAGTTAACGTCTCCTAGAAGTAATCCTCAACCAATGACTGATGATATAAGAATTGTGTGTTTTACTCGGGCTCCTAGAGTTCCATCCTCTGTGCTGGGATGAAGCTCCAGTTGACCACAGCAGTAACTGGGTTGACAGCACAGTCTTAATCGGCTGCCCCTCCTCCATGCCACACTTTCCCACTCTCCTACCAGAAACTCCTTCCCCTTTCCAAGGACTTGCATCCAAATCCTTATCTCAGATTCTTACTTCTCATAGAGTTTCTCTACAAAAAAAAATTCTAGTCTCTGGGGCAATTATATTTCTGATTGTATTTCAAGTAACTGGTGTTCTGGTTTGTACATTGGTCTTTTACTAGTTTGGCTAATGGGGGTCAGGTCCCTCTGGGACACAGAGGACTCTGGGCAGATGGACAAATCCAGAGTGTAGACACACAGAGTCAAGAATTAGTCTAAAAAATTATCACTTTGTGAGATGCTTTCTCACTTACCTAGTAAACATTTGATCTCTTCTAACAAGCAGATATATAGATTTGCTTTCATCTTTGGTTCCCTCCCCAAAGATAGAGAGAAAGAGAGATTCGCTGGGGGAAGGGGGGACTGGTCAATTATTGGGTATGTAGATATGACAGGTTTGTAAAATGTCAAGAAATTAACAACAACAATAAAAACGACTATAATCTGTTTAGATATGTCTGATAACTAACACGAGTGAAAAGAGACTCTAAACTAAAAATAATATTGACATAAAGTCAAAACAGTGGGATATCACTCTGGGGGAAATTGTGGTTTAGAGAGAGATCTGTGAACTGAACTCCACAGCTCCAACCCTGAGTCTGGCACTTTTCAGTTATGGGACATTAACACCTCAAACCTCATTCACTTTTCCATTTGTGAAATGAGAAAAGCAGGAACTATCTCTGAGGATGTCTATCACGGGAACTGCGAGAGATAAACCACCCGGCCCAACAGTTATTAAAAAGGGCCTTTTCCCTTGGCTCACAGAGAAAGGAAAGAAGAAAATATTTTTGATCAAATTCCAAGTGTTTTATAGTTGGTTAGAGAGAGAGTAGCTAGATAGATATACATAGAGGTCAGAGAGATGATAGAGATGGGTGGTGTGCCAGCCTTCCATCACTTGTACGTACATGTGCGGGCTTTTCCCCCAATAATAGTGCCCAACTGCATTATGATAATTATCTTAAAGAGATATAGTTATATTCTTTTAGTGTGATTCCACGTCCAGTTCACCTCAATTGTCCTGGAAACCTGGAAGGAACCGCAATCGGCACGCACCCTCTCTACAATATGGAGCTTTGCAAGACTGAACCCCCTTTCAGTTCCCTGGTGACCCCCTTTCCCTCCCCTGGATGAAGCTCAGGTGGACACTGGCAACGTTCTACTGCTGGGACTCTCCTTTCTGCTGTGTTAAGCTTCGTGACAACCCTCATCTACCTCATTCTTCCTTTGCACTGTTTATTACTTCAGTAAGTTTGTTTTGGGGTCTCAGAGCCATCATGGAAACTGAGTGTGTATCTCTTGTGATTGTGTAATTAACTTGGAATATAGTCTTACTGCTTTATTTTCCAAGTCTCAGGTGATACTTACTTCCCCAATCCGTTTTTATCAGTAATCAAAACTGTAAACTGGTTGAAGCAAACCCTTTCACTGTCTTCAGAGGACTTGGTTTAGTCTCCACCATCTTTTATCAATAGCATGCTTTATCCTGTCACATACATACACGTGGATTAAATCAAGAGTCCAAGGTCCTTACCAACCTAACAGTATACTGCTTTTAGGTCTAATTGTGTATTGCTTTTTGTTTATCTTCTTTGTAACAGAATTTTTTTAAAAAAAGAAGAAGTAGGATAAGAAAGGCAGGTGAAGCAGGCTGCACGTAGGGAGCAGAGGGCTGTGAGAATTGCTCACCTCCACAGACCACGCCGTCCAAGTCTTCGCAGCGGCGATCGTCACACTCACACGTCTTGCCATATACCCTGCTGCCTCCCGGTGGGTAGCAAGTGCATTCGCCACACTCACACTTACCTGCAAAACACAAAGGCAGAGTGCACTCAGTAGGAGGCTCACAGAATCAGGAAGGCTTTGAAAGGAAGCAAGCATCCTATTAGACTTCCTGGATCAGTTCTAGTCTGTGGCTGATAATAGCTCAGCAAATACCTTTTCCTACCTCCCTAAGGTTAAGCTGAAGGTCAAGCACAAATGCCAAGGAGGTCGGTGGGAGCTGAAGTGACAACTCCTGGCTCATGTCGTTCCCATCTTCTACTTTCCACTTTCTGTTTCATTCATTTTTTTGTTTGTTTCATTCATTTTTGAAGAATAATCCAACTATTAAACTCTCCGGGTATTTCATACTCCACTTATGATGAGGCCATTTAACATAACTGAGTCAATTTTATATATTTTGACATAATGTGCCATAATGTGGTCATTTAAAAAAATATTTTTAGTGTGGGTCTGTCTGCCACATCAGAAAAAAAATGTTCATAGGTACATTTCAAACTGATATTTTAGTGATGATTTGGCATCAATTTTTGAGTTCATAGAAGTCATTTCAACATGGAACACATGTCCGAGTGCATGTCCTAAATATCTTATTATCCTTGACTTAAAGTTGAAAAGTATAAACATGTTTTGGAATGAGTTTGGTTCATAGTTTGGGGATTTCTTAACTATTTATCTTTATGTTTATAAACAGTTAAGTCTTTATCTTTATGTCTTTTGTTATTTGTTATTATTTCTGGAGCTGTAACTATGCCTCAAACACTATAATTCCTTCAATTCTGTCATTTTGTTTTCATAATACCACACATTGACTAGCATTATCACTATCATTTTACTAAACAGGAAATGGAGACATACTGAGGCCAAGTTACTTTCCCTGGTGAACCAGTTCTTAAGGGACAGATTCAAAATTTATATCCATTCTCATTACACTTAAAGTTTGTGCATCTAAACATTAAGCCATATTGTATCTTAATATACTCATAATGCAGCACCAGAAAGTACATTTCTTTTTTCTGAGGAATTGGTACTGGTTTGCCAGAAATTCAGCTGAGTGACTACTCCGAGACATCTGTTACTCTCTGTCATTATCCCAACCATCATAATTACACACCCACTGAAATGATCATAAGATACTTCAGGGCTGACCCTGCAATGTTGTTAGTCATTCTGTTGCTGCATTTGTATCTCGTTAAAGAAATTCTGAGCTGGGATATGATGGAAGAAAGAAAAACTAGTATTTAGAATCATATAATTTCAGAGTTGTAATTAAAGATAATCTAATGCAGTGACTCATAATCTTTTGTGGCAGAAATGGTGGGGTTATGATCCATTTGAGAATCCAGTGAAAGATATGGCAATAGATAATGTTGTTCTGGCCACGCTTCAACCCATCTCTCCTCCAACTTGGAGGCAGTGCCAAGTTCAGCAGGAGTCAGAGCCCCTCCTCTTTCCCCAATGATACCCCTCTTCCTATGGACCGGCAGACAGAACAGAGACACGCCAGGTGCTCTTGGCCGGGGCTTGGATTCATGAGGGTGAAAGCAAGGCACAGGGCTGTGGCAGAATGCCAAGTGTAACAGCATAGCAGTGAGCATCCAGGGGTAGTAGAGCTCGGCACACAGAGGCTGAAGTTTAAACGTGATGGCTGCAGGGGCTGGTTCTCGGCAGTGCCTTGCTTCGCTGGGGTGCTGCGTGAGCTGATTGTCCAAGCTTGTGTTCTGAGCCTAAACTCTTCTAATAAAATGATTTTTCATCCCAGTTAATGACCTTGGTTTCTGTTGTACGCAATCAAGAACTCTGACTGGTGGGGCTTCCCTGGTGGCGCTGTGGTTGAGAGTCCACCTGCCGATGCAGGGGACACAGGTTCGTGCCCTGGTCCGGGAGGATCCCGCGTGCCGTGGAGCGGCTGGGCCCGTGAGCCATGGCCGCTGGGCCTGCGTGTCCAGAGCCTGTGCTCCGCAACGGGAGAGGCCACAACAGTGAGAGGCCCACGTACCACAAAAAAAAAAAAGAAAGAACTCTGACTGGTAGACCCCAGATCTCTCCCTGAAAAAATATACCAGCAAGTGTTTATTTGCTATAAAATGTCAGGAGGATCCATGACTTTCTGCAGTTTATTTAATAGATGAGGAAACTCAAGTATGCTGAGGCTAAATGACGTGCTTAAGGCCAGCAAAGTAGACATCAGCAGTATTGGTCCTAGAACCCAGATTTTCTGAGCCCCGGTTAATCTCCTGCTGTGCATAAACACACTGGTTCTCTCATAGGTAGATGTGTGAAGGACAACAACGATCCAGATTGTGGAGAGAGGCAAAATATAGGACGGTCAGCAGTGTGGCCCTGTATGGTTAACTAGTCCATGGTGGACAGATGTGGGAAACTTCACCCACATCATTCCTGACAGGTAATCCACTCCCAGTTACCAAGAAAACAACACTTTTTAAGTTTGAGGGCATATGTATTTATGCTGACCATTTTATTAGCATTTTGAGGCATACAGGAAGTTTCCTGAATATGTATTATTGGCTTCTTTGAAAAGGATGAACTAACTACTGGCATATGTGTTTAAATATCTCCATTTCACTGTTTTCATTCTGGATAGGGTCTTCTATTTCTCCCAATCTCCCAATTTATCCGCCCCCCGCCTTTTATACAGTTGGATAGTAAAGTGTTAATATATGGTCCTAGGTACCTTTTTTTCCTGATAGATTGTAATTCAAGCATCTGTTTAAAATATCAGACAATAATTTACCATTTTGCAATTCATTTTTTAGGCCGTGTGTCTGTTGGTGTTTTAAAAATATGTTAAGGCAAATATTAGCTGAATTAACTTTATGTATGTAGCTCTAATTTAGTTTTTAGGATACAGAAGATTCTGATGGGATGGCAAAGCATTAAGAAAGGCTAATCTGTCACACATAGAAAGGTAAAGAAGAGTAAATTCTTCATGCGGTCCACATTTTAAAGGGCATTATTTTGCTGTCTCAGTTCACAACTTCACTCCATTCACTACCAGGACATAGACCTGCCAGGTGAACTTCCACTCATCCTTTAAGATCCAAAGTAAATTCCACCAAATCCATGACACTTGCACCCTCCTAATCACTCATCTTCACAAAAACATCAGAATTAACTGCACTTCTCATGTGTCCTCATAATGTTTAAACCAATATTTATTGAACAGATGCACTAAATAATAATCACATGTAAATAGTTTGGTAATATTGACACAAAGCGTGAGCTTTAATGGAAGAACTTGAATTTAGAATAAGACGTTTCTCCCTGGAATGCAAAGGCATTTCCAATCACCTGAATACCTTCATTTGTGTTTTCCACAGTTATATCAATGAAATACGTTCCACAGCAAATTCATCACCTTTATTCACAAACTTACTCCTCTTCCTGGATTCTTTTATCCCGGAGAAGGTCGCTATTCATTTAATCTGTCACTGAGTGTTGAAAAAACTTGATGACATACTTGATGCCTTCCTTCTTTTAATTAACCATTCTTCTCCTTTCAATTTCAAATTTCATAAAATCTACTTTCTTAAAACATAGCTATGATGATGGAACTCCCCTTCCCGTGATGGTCCCACATGACCTTTAAGGCAGAGATCAAATTTCTCAACAGGGCTTTCTACACAAGATCCAACTCACCTTCCTAAGCTTATACCCAACAATCACAGTGCACTCATGTTCAGAGACTTTGTTTTTGTGCTCCATTTCTTCTCTCTGCCATGCACTCTACAACTTTCTCTATAAAATTCAACCTAGTGTTCAACAGCCAGCTTAAATCTGAAATCCTCTATAAACCCTTCCTTGCCATCCCTGTTTGGTCACCTGGAGGATCTGTTCCTTCTCTCTGATCCCACAGTACTTGGTTCACACCATTAGTAGATCAGTGAATGCACACTTTATACTAAATAAATACATGCCAGAACCCTACCATAAATAGTGATCTATTTATGGTCCAGGCTGATTTGTAACCTGTTAGCAGCCAGCAAAGTTCTCTGTTGAGGTAGTAGCAAACACAAGCCTCAGAATGGGAGAAAATATTTGCAAACGAAACAACTGACAAAGGATTAATCTCCAAAATATACAAGCAGCTCATGCAGCTCAATATCAAAAAAACAAACAACCCAATCCAAAAACGGGCAGAAGACCTAAATAGACATTTCTCCAAAGAAGACATACAGATGGCCAACAAATACAATGAAAAGATGCTCAACATTAGTAACCATTAGAGAAATGCAAATCAAAACCACAATGAGGTATCACCTCACACCGGTCAGAATGGCCATCATCAAAAAATCTACAAATAATAAATGCTGGAGGGGGTGTGGAGAAAAGGGAACCCTCCTGCACTGTTGGTGGGAATGTAAACTGATACAGCCACTATGGAGAACAGTATGGAGGTTCCTTAAAATACTAAAAATAGAACTACCATATGACCCAGCAATCCCACTACCGGGCATATACCCAGAGAAAACCATAATTCAAGAAGATACATTTACCACAATGTTCATTGTGGCACTATTTACAATAGCCAGGACATGGAAGCATCCTAAATGTCCATCGAGAGATGAATGGATAAAGAAGATGTGGCACATATATACAATGGAATATTACTCAGCCATAAAAAGGAACGAAACTGAGTTATTTGTAGTGAGGTGGATGGACCTAGAATCTGTCATACAGAGTGAAGTAAGTCAGAAAGAGAAAAACAAATACCTTATGCTAACGCGCATATATGGAATTTTGAAAAGCAGTACTGATGAACCTAGTGGCAGGGCATGAATAAAGACAAAGATGTACAGAACAGACTTGAGGGCACATGGGGGGAAGGGGAAGCTGGCACGAAGTGAGAGAGCAGTAGTGACATATGTACACTACCAAATGTAAAACGGATGGCTAGTGGGAAGCTGCTGCACAGCACAGGGAGATCAGCTCGGTGCTTTGTGAGGACCTAGAGGGGTGGGATAGGGAGGGTGGAAGGAGGTGCAAGAGGGAGGGGATATGGGGACACATGTATACATGTAGCTGATTCACTTTGTTGTGCAGCAGAAACTAACAAAACTTTGTAAAGCATTTACACTCCAATAAAGATGTGAAAATAAAACACTTAAAAAAATAAAAACAAATTCAGAAAGAAAAAATAGAAGAAATTGAGTCTCCTCTCCTTTATTTACTAAATGGTAGTATTTCAATGATTAGTTTAATGTTATGGAGATGTAACTGTGGATTCTCAAATGATTATCAAATTAGTATTCTGATAAGTAAGAATGAAGGATAATGGAAGTTTGCAGGTCTAGCACTAGCAAGTACTCTGTTATATAACAAATTGAGAGGAAAATCTAAAGAAAGATATATTCAAAAAAACCAAGTAATTTTTAAAAAGACAATCCAGGAACAGGATGAAAAGGATGGAAATAACTGTCTGAAAAGAAATTAATTCAGTCAACATCATCAATACCATCCAACCAAAACTTAACTGAAATTTACAGTCTGCCCACTCCAGGTAAATTTTAATAAACTTAACCTTTAAGGACATACAAAAAGTTAGTCCAAAGACATACTTTTATAATGGACTGCAATCCCTATGAATTGTATTTAAAGGCTATTATACACTAGCAAAGAAGGGTAATGAGGTAAAGCAGATACGTAGAAGTCCTGATTAAAACAGATTTTACTTAAGCATTTCAAATTTGACACTTCTACAAAATACAGAAAAACTTTAAGTCAGAACATGAACAAAAAGCACAGTTTACAGCTCATCTAGTTTATCCTGAAGATACAAAATTAAGAAAGACATTTAAAAACTTTTAATAGTAGAGGGAATACAGGTAAAGTACATGAGCACACACACCCTATAGGGTTACAGAAGGTTCCTGGAAAAGGTGAATTCGGAATGAGTCTTATCAAGTGTTTGTTAAATGTTAATCAGGCAAAGAAGAAAGAAAATAAATTTTAACATAAGATTCAGTTAAAAGAATGGGCTCTGATTTTAAATAAATCTGGATTTTAATCCTGGCACATCCAATCTTAAATGTGATTCTTTGGAAGACTAAGTTAAACCTCATTTATTACGGCTACAGGATGGGGATAATAATGACACTGATCACGTAAGATTTTGGTTAGGCTAAATATTATCATACATATCAAGTACATAGGACAGGACCTGACACATAGTAAGTGGTCCATAAATAACAGATATTATTATTTCTATTTTTATAATTAAAAAAACATAATGGGAGACTTGAATTTCACTAACACATAAAATCCGTTCCTTTACTTTCTGATTCTATTTCTCTAAAAAAATAAACCAACTGTATTTCCTGATCCAGAATGAGATTATTTAAGAAGAACACCATATCATCAAATGCACCTGCTAGCCTGGGAACAGAAGGTACGCTCTCTACAACCTTATTTTCTTCCACTTTTTAAAAGGGCAAAACCACACTTGCAGTACATGCTCAATATTTGGAGAGTAATTAGAGGCTCACATAAAACAGAAAAGAGATTAGCACTTTACTAACACAGTCCTCCTTTGCCTAAAATAATAGGTTTACCATAGCAACCTGATTGTACTAGGAAAAGCTCCTGCCAAATGCATCCAAAGTTCCCTTGAAATTTCTATGAGAAAGAATTAAACACTTCAGAACTATAATATTCTGTACCATTTCATCTAAGTACAAATATTTTGTGTGAGAGAATAAAGTAATCTTCCATCAGACATTTGAAAGTGAAGAGGCAACTTTCACCTTCCATTTCAAAATGACCAGTGAGACTTCTTATAATTCAAGCCACACTTTGACATTACATTTGCTAGCCAAGGAAGAGATGCTCGTAACTTTTTTAAAACATGGATAAATGTCAATCCTTCTGTTTGTGTCTTCTTAGTATACAAGGATTAAAGTAATCAATCACAGACCTTTGTGAGGAAATAAGACATTTAAGCAAATGTTGTACTGATATAGTTTTCTGTTGTTTGCCCTTAGAGTGTCTAAAATTGAAACTGGGATATGGGAGTAGCAGGCTTCACTTTTCTCTAAAGGTTTTCCAAGGTATTGAGCAGAACTTCACAGAGGAAGTCTATTAGACCTCTAAGTAAGAGTATCTCGTTATTTCAACCTTAAGATCACTTTCTATAACAATAACTAAAATTACTCAATTCATTTATTTCTAACAAAAATTTTATAAATTAGGTAGCAATATCATACGTGTTTACCAATATAACTCAGGAACTATGCGATAGACCCAAGGTTAAAAAATCAGAGAAAGAATGAGGTTGGAAATGTGGAGCTTAAGTAATTAATCAATGTGGCCCATCCTGAATGAGTCAATATAAATTAGAATAAGAATCTCATTCTTTGTAGCTGATAAACCCATTGATGGGACAGTGGGCAGTACCTTGCTTCAGAAACAAGGTTTTGGGATTCTGCAAACAAAAATCCTATCACATCCAGGCCTATGCCTGGTATTGAATTATTGATTCCATAGGGCATAAATAAACACATGCAATTGTAATTCACCATGAAAGACTCTATGGGACAAATGTCAAAGATAGAAAAGAGACAACAAATGCTATTCACCAGTGAAAGAGTTGATACAGAGAAATGTTTCTATAGACAGTTTCTTGAAGATAAACTATATTTGGGAAAAAAAGGGATAAGGCAGAATCAGACCTTAATCGCTTTTAAATTCTTGCTGGTTTTGTTACTTTAAAACATTCAAAAGTGTGAGTGAACATATCACTTCCTTAACGCACATTTCAGGAGTGCTAATTAAACTGATTTGAAACAAGCGTGGACTTTCTTCCCACATCAGGGATAATCAGAGAATTTACTTTACAAATTGAACAATGAAATCCATCTAACAATAAATAATACATTTCCATCAACAACAAGCTAATCTTTTAAAATAAAGAAAAAATATACCATAAAGCAATATTTTCTCCTGATAACTTATTTTTTAATTAGTCTTTATTTCTGAATCTACCAATATTAGTTTTCCCAAATCATAAAACATTAGAAAGAACATTGAGTATATATGTAAATGTATACATATATCAGAATATATGAGTATATGTACATTTAAATTTGAAGCTATTGTAACTCCATGTGAGCAACTTATCCTCAAATGGCTCATGTAAAAAAAGTTCTTTGTACTATTCTTAAGTCTTCTAAGATCAAAAGTATCTCAAAATAAAAATATTTTAAATTTTAAAAATATGCAAGTAAAATTCTAAACATAACTTATCTATGCAGCTAAATGTTTTTTAAAAAATAAAGTCTTATCAATAATTATGTATACACTTAGCCACATGTTTTACATTCACTTTTGGAAAATATCCTTTAACATCATATTCAGGATTTAAGCCAATTTTTTTCAATAAAGCAATGTCAAATATATGCAGAGTCTGGAAATCATGTAGTCAAAAATGTCAGAAATTCAATAAACTTAAAATTTAAGGCTATAGTGAACTTGCTTTAACTCTGTCGTTTTATAGCACAGTTAACATATTCAGGATTAATAGGTAAGAGTTACAGGGGAACAGAGTTTAATATACTGTAATAAATAACATAATACACATCAGAGTAGTCCATTATGGAATGTGCTGCCATGGTAGGGAGTAAGCTTCCATCACTGAAGGAACTGAAGCCAAGAAGGCCGTCTTTGATAAGAGTTAAGAGTTTGTGCTCTGGATTCAGAAAGACCTAAGATAGAATTTAATATCAACCACTTATATGCTCTATAATCTTAGAAAATAACTAAACCTTTCTATTTTAAAATTTTCAAAATTGGGAATACCTACTTAATAAGTAACTTTAAAGACACAAAAACAGAAATATATTTTTTTATGTATTACTGTTTGGATTTCCTAAGTACCACTGTGATATTTGTTTGTGGCACAGTGTTTAAACTTTAAGAAAAAAATAAATAAATGTATAACTTGAAGAGTAAAAGGCTTCCACAAATAGAACCACATATTATAATTTTATATAACTGGAAGTAATACACCATTTTTTCACAGCTAATCTGTTTCTCCCTCAATATGAATGTCTACTTCCTTTTTTGCTCTGCCAACAATGTATTTCAGATAACTTATGGTTTCTGTACTAAGTAATGCTACTTCTTTAAAAGGTATTTTATTCTGACATTATTTTTCAACAAACTCCTATGGCACCTGAAAGTCCTATCTCCGTTTTGTCTCTAGCCTCAGAAATAATTTTTGACTAGCAAAACGTCAATATATAAGTCAAAGCCTCCTAAGGCAGCCTGGATTTAAGTGGCCAAGATCCTAGAGAAAAAGGAACCATAGGGTAGTGAGTTCTACCCAATACACAAATAATCCCCTTCATGCATTTGTCAAGACTGAAACTTTTTAGGGCAAGAGGATAAAGCATTAAGCAGAAAGCAACATCTAGAAGATGAATAAACTAAACAGAGCTTTTGGTTTTTTCATCTGGCTGGAAAGACAGTACTTGGAACTCAGGGACCTTTGAGAAGGAGGGCATTGATAAACATAACATAAACATCCCAGGTTTTCACTTTAGAAATCATTTTAATGCCTGATTGGATTGAGGTTATCTGCCTTTGTATATGTCTGCCAGACAAAAAGTAAATTATCTCTTCATGGAAGATAACATCATTCACAAATTTCTACCAATTTTATTAAACAATATTTATACCCAATTAAAAATAGTTATATCAATAGACAAGACAGAATGACTAAAAAGGAAAGAGAAAAATAGACAATACAAAAAGGTCTAAAAATGATACAGGTGACCAAACTAGAATTGTCAGTAATGGACTTTAAAATAACTATGATTAATATATTCAAAAAACTATTTTACTAAATGGAGAAATTATTCAGAGAATCACCTATAAAAAATGAAGTAGAAATTCTGAATTTAAAAATACAGTTACTGAAATTAAAAATTGAATAAAGAGAGTCAGTGGCAAATTAGACACAGAAGAAAAGAGGCTTAGTAAACTGGAAGATAGGTCAGTGGAAAATATCCAGACTGAAGCATAGAAAACAAAAAGAATAAAAAAAGCTTAAGAAATACACTGGACATGAAATAATATCCAAAGCATCTAATTGGGTACCCAGAAAAAAAGACAGGATGAAGCAGAAGTAATATTTTAAGAGGTCATAGATAAGACACTTCCAATAGTGCTGTAATGGACTGAATTGTGTTTGTGTCCCCCCACCCCCACCAATTCACATGTTGAAATCCTAATCTCCACTACCTCAGTATGTGACTATATTTGGAGATAAGATCTTTAGGGAGGTAATTAAGATGAAAGTAAGGTCATTAGAATGGGCCCCAATCCTAGTGATTTTATGAGAAGAGAAGATTAGGACACAGATACACACAGAGGGGAGACCATGTGAAGACACAAAGAGAAGATGGCTATCTACAAGCCAAGGAGAGAGACCCTCAGAATAAATCCAGGTTACTCACATTTTGGTCTTGGACTTCCAGCCTCCAGGCCCAGAGGAAATAAATCTCCATTGTTTAAGCCACCCAGTGCATGGTAGTTTGTTATGGCAGCCCTAGCAAACTAATACAAAGAATTTTTGTATGCCCAAAGAATTTAAGTTATGGATTCAAGAAGCTTCATAAAGCCTAAGGAGAATAAATAAAAAGAAAACCACACAGCACTGCTGACACACAGCATAGTCAATTGCTGAAAGACAAAGAGAAAATCTTAAAAATAGTTAGAGATAAAAAGATGTATTACTTTCAAAGGAAAAAAACAAGAAGATTGACAACTGAATTACCAAAATAAATGCTTAAATCACATGGCAATGGAATGACATCTTTAAAATCCTGAAAGAAAGTGCCAAATTAGAATTCTATGCCTAACAAAAATATCCTACCAATTTGATTACAAAATGAGAACGTTTCCAGGCAAACAAAAACTAAGTTGTCACTAGAAGAGCCTTATCAGAATAAATATTAAAGAAAACATTTCTTCACACAAAAAGAAAATGATCCATCCAGAACATAAACATTAAAATAAAGAAAATAGTGAAAAATGAAAGTAAATATAGGGGAAATCTAAATGAAAAAAAAACTCTACAAAATTAAAATAATGTTTTGTAAAAGTCAGTCTAGAACTTAAATTGCATGATGCTAGAATAACCTTGACAACAAAATCACACAAGGACATTACAGGAAAAGGATGTTACAGATTAATATCTCTCATGAGCTTTAAATCCAACATTTTCAAAAAATCATTTCCAAATGTGTTTAGTCCAGGATTAGAGGGTTGGTTTAACCATTTAAAAATCCATCAAAATATTTCACCACATCCACAGAAAAAAAAACATATTATAATCTAAATAGATGCACACTGTATATTTGATAATATTCAACACTCCTTCATGAGGAAAGAATAAAGGGATAGAAGCTAACTTCCTAATTTTGATGAAGGTAATCTAAAATAAATCTACAGCAAACATCACATTTGGAAGTAAAATATTGAAAACAGTTCCCCCAAGACTGGGAGCAAGACAAGAATGTCCACTATCTCCACTTCTAAACAACATTGTACAGACTTCTTATCAAGCGCTCTAAAGCAAAAGAAAGAAGGAAAGAAAGAAAGAAGATGCATAAAGAAAGAAGAAATAACACTGTCATTATTCACGTATGCATGATTATGTTGGTAGAAAATCCAAAAAACCTACATATAAGTATTAAAATTAAGAAGTAAATTCAGCAAGGTCATGAGACACAACTGGTTAATCTAAAAAAAATTAGTTCCATTTTGTATAGCAAAAACAAAAAGGACAAGAATTTTTAAAAGATATAATTTTGATAACATAATGGTATGTAAATGCAGAGGGACAAAAATAGCCAAAGCATTATCGTCAGAGAAAAGTGGGTAGAGAAATTACAATACCAGATTTTAACACATGCTATAAAGTTATAGCATTTAAGAGTGTATTGCTGGTAAAATATTAGACAAATAGACAAATGGAACAGAATAAAAACACTGGGAAAAGACCCATGCAATATAAGGTCACTTTATTTATGACAGAGGTGACATCACAGTACGGTGGGGAAAGGCTGACTTTTCAATAAGTGGTTCTATCTAGCCTGGACTAGTCACTTTTGCTTTTCAGAAATTGCTATCTGTTCTCTTCTCACATATTGTTACACTAAGCTACTGAACTAAATGATCTCTAAAGCGTCGCAGATGTATTCACAGAATTTGATTCATAAATCATCAATTGTAGCTACCAGTCTTGTTTTCCAGTTAAATGTTCCAAATATGTCTGGTCAAGTTGTATAATTTGTTAGACTCTAACAGCAGCTACCAAGGTATTACTTGCAGTATTTTTCTCAAAGACTGTTACTATGCAATGCAAATATAAAAATCATACTAATTTATATAACGTATATCTAAATATTTAAATTATGGCCTTCCATCACGAATAGAAAGTTGCTTGTGGTTCCCTTCAATTCATTTTCTAGAGAAACTAAGACCAACACTTCCTACCATTGGCTATAAAGTAATAGTAGTTAAATACAGAAACATAATTCAAATAATGGAACTTACTAGGGTCATAAGTGATCCAGACTGATGGAAATACAGATATATTCTCAAAGTATATCCTAATGAATATTGCCTGTAAAGGCAAAAAGACAGTAGTTAAAAGTCATGGAAACAGTTCAGACTGGGGCAAGATGTATGAGAAAAATTGCTTGACCTTCTTTTTCACTATTTCAAGATAATGAAAAACTTAGTCATAGCAGAGACCATAGAGACTTCATGGCTAATCTTAGTTACCTAGAAAAACTGAATGATAACCAAATCGATGAGGGTGCTCTACGTTTCTTGGACACTACCAGATAAGAGGAAACATTTCATTTTGATAAGAGTATCACATGGTAGTGTAGAGATGTAGGAAGAAAGAGAAATATGCCTCCAATTAAGGGAAAGAGGAAAGGAGGAGGGTGCTAAAAGAGAAAGAACTCTCAAATACCTGTGATTATCTGCTTGTATTAGCAACGGAAAAGAAGGTCAGAAAATAAAGGTATTGGAAATGCAGATCTTTCATGCAAACCTTCACATCTCCCTGACTATAGGGAAATGTAGGAGAAATAGTAGTTTGTGTGAAATAAAACCTGATCTTACTTTGGGTCCCTTCATATTATGAGTTAATCTGTGCTTATGTGTCTCTCTTATTCAAATCTTCAATAAAATCAAAGGAGTGAATATAAAATAATAAAAACAAAACAAAACAAAATCACATGTAATTGCTAATGGTCAAAAACATTTATGCCCTTGCTTGAAAAGCAATGTCTTTTTTGAAGGAACAGGAAATTGCAATATCAGCTCTTCAGTGAAATGACTTCTGCTTTCACCTGATGTATCAAAAGAAATAGGCCATTCAATCACTTATAGCAATAATAGTTAACATTGCTACTGCAAAAGCTATTCAGGGAATGAAATGAGGTAATAAAAGAAAACAAAGAAAGCCTATGAGATCAGATGCTTTAAACAATGATAAACTCTACATCACACAAAAAGCAGTGTTGGAGGAACCCTGATTACTCTTGTCTTGAGACATCTTTGGCTTAAATACATCTGATTGCCTGAGAGTCCGAAGGATTGATTGCTTGCCCATGATGTGTTATGTAATGAGAAACTGCATTAATTCCACTGGGAATTTTAATTTGCATATTCCTTTTTTTTTTCTTCTAGCAAATGACAACTGCTGTGTGGGAAGTATAGTTAATAAACATTCTAAACTTATTCTCTTCCAAATCTAAGTTTCTTGTTTATCCTCCACTTAATTTTAAATTTTATTCATTTATTTTTGGTGGGGAGATATGATTTTACATATGAGTTTTTATTAACTTTCACTTTTTGAAATAGTATTACAAAAGATATATTACAATGAAGTACATAGTATGTAGGCTTTAGCTTCCAGCAATATGAAGAACAAAAAAATATTGGACCTAAAATAAAGTGTCTGTTCCATTGCTGGGCTTATGGGAAGTCATGTAATTCTTCAAGAACTATGAGCTGGGGACTTCCTTGGTGACACAGTGGTTAAGAATCTGCCTGCCAATGCAGGGGACGCAGGTTTGAGCCCTGGTCCGGGAAGATCCCACATGCCGCAGAGCAACTAAGCCTGTGCGCCACAACTACTGAGCCTGTGCTCTAGAGCCCAAGAGCCACAACTACTGAAGCCCACGAGCCTAGAGCCCATGCTCTGCAACAAGAGAAGCCACCACAATGAGAAGCCTGTGCACCACAATGAAGAGTAGCCCCCACTCACCGCAACTAGAGAAAGCCCACGTGCAGCAATGAAGACCCAACGCAGCCAAAAATAGATAAATAAAATAAATTATTAAAAAAAAAAAAACTATGAGCTGGAACAAGGGCAATTACCATAAGCCCATATGAAAGAGGCCCTGAGGGTAAAAGCCTACATCAGCACTTCAAGCAATGAAAGTGGAGAAGTTGAATTTGAGACTCCTTGAGTAAATTGGGGACTCTGGAAAGAAGGCTAAAGAGATCCAAGATCAGTAATATCCTGGGAGAATCTAACACAAATCCTCACTGAAGAAAGGTGTCCTGAATTGACACTTCAAGATTTTCTAGCGTTTAGAATAAACCATCTATAAGCTTACAATTGAAGACCAACAAATAGGTACACACAAGGAAACAAACCACCATGAGTGAAAGCCAGCAAAAACAATATTAATTTTAGCTCTGTGCTAAAGACTTGATATTGTCTAGAAGCCTGTCTTGCTATCTTTTTTCTTGAATATATTTTCCATAGTGACTCTAATATCTGTATCTGATAATCCCAATAAATGGGTCATTTATGCATGTATTTCTATTGGTTGTTGTTGTTTCCTTGGTTTTGTTTCTTATTTCTCTGACTGAATGTCAGAAATTGCATATGGAAAGATTACAGAGCCTCTGGATGATAGCCTTTCCCCCAGAAACAGTTCACTTCTTGTAAGCAGATACAGCAATGTGTCTCATCCTGGGGAAATTTTGCCCCCCCAGGGGACATTTGGCAATGTCTGGAGATATTTCTGACTGTAATGATGGGTTGGAGGTGCTGCTGACATCTAGTAAATAACGAACAGAAACACTGCTAAACATCCTACAAAGCACAGGACAGCCCCACAGCAAAGAATTATCCAGCCCAAAATATTAATAGTGCTGCTATTGAGAAACCCTAAGATAAGTGACGGCAGATCACCTTAATCCAAATAAGCTCCCCTGAGGCTGAGTTGCATTTATTCCTTGTTTACCCCTCCCCTTTCCAATAGGTCCAAACACACTGGCATCTGCACTCATGCACACACATACATGTGCACATATAGACACTCACATGAAAATTAGCCCACCCGAGTCTATACTTCCTCCTTTAAGACTGATCATTGTCACCCCCTCTAAGAAGCACTGTCTGCCACTTCCTCAGTCCCCATGTACAACCACCGCTGAAGGCTTGATTAGGCATCACTATGATGTTTAAAACAGAACCTTGGCAGCACTCTAGCCTGATACTGATTGATACTGATCAATCTAAACAGATACTGGTTGATCTAAAATATACTCCATGGTGTTGAGTCTGCTTTACAGTTTTTAATCTAGGCTGCTCATTTGCATCTTGTATTCAGTTTTTATGCAAATCGTTAAAACTTTATGCCATTACCTAAGACTCCCACTCACTATATTTTTTAAATGTACTCTCCCATTATCCCCTATTTAAAAAATCACTTCCCTAGTTTCAAATCAAGATTTTTAAATATCAAACACAAAGTCCCTTTTACTTTTAAAATTATGATTTAACTGATTTAAATGTAGTATTATCAAGGCAATACATAATTATAAATCAATGTATGATAAATGTAAATGAAAATAAAATAATACATATAAGGCAGGAAATCCCCTGTTGAACTCAGCTCCAGGGACAATTATTGTTAACATTGTAATGAATTTCCTTCTAGACTTTCATCTACACCTATTTTTACATATATGAGTAAACAAGGCAATATAATTTTATCTCAAGTTATAAGTATTTTAGCTAGGAGCATGTTGTAAAGGATTCATTTTAATTAAGATCGTTCTTCCAGTAGCCCTTTCCATGACCTAAGCTATGGCTGGACTTAATCCCAAAGTATGGTATTATATTTTTTAAAGAGCAGATATATCTGGTACCAGCCCAAACCTCTACTGCACACACTTGAATTCCTCCTGCTGTCAGAATTTCAAGTAGATTAATTTACTTAAAACTTGACTTATTGGGCATTCTCTCTGCGTAGAGACAGAATGCTGATTTAGTCACTTAAAAATCAGTTAGTAGACCATCTGTGGGAGAAGAATTTCATCTTTCTACACTATTCTTTTGAAATTTCTCATGAACTCTTACAAATGAGCTTCTTTGTCATGTGTGCCACCCAAGGGATAAGAAGAGACGGAAAGGTCGGGGGGGGGGGAATCTTTCCTTTGCCCCCTTCACTCAGGGTTGTACTAATGCAGATTATTCAGTTGAGAAGCATTTGTTCTCTGCTTCATAATCTGTGGAGACAATCATTAATATTCAACCACGTGAACAGCATTCTAGGTGTTGTATGGAACACAGAGGGAGAGAGGCTAAAATCTAAGTCAAATAGATGAGTCTATGAAGACTGATGGCCCCAAGGAAGAGAAAGTTACCCTCCAATATGAATTCCAATTTCCACAGAATGGAAACTGACCTCAACATATTTTGTAACTATAAAGAAAACTACTACTGTACTTTGGGCAGGTTTAGCTAACATGTAAGGGGAGTAATACAAAATAAAACAAATCAAAATGAAAGAAAGGGGCCCACAGTAACATGCAGAATGGGGATAAGAATGTATCATAAGATGTTTTTTAAAAAGTTTTATTTTATGTGTGATGGGCAAGTGAGGAGGAAAGTAAAATTATACCTTTGGTGTAATTTGTTTATGGATTTGGTGTATGTGTTAGGCTGTTTACCAGGATCAGTATATCATCAGATCATCAGAGAGGTGGCAGGTTTGATAAAGGCTTAAAACAATGAATTAAATGAAATGTTAACAATAAATAATTTATTTAAAAAGCAAATGATGAATTTTTATGCAACTCGAATTAAAAACTGAAGGTACACTGGGCTAAGCATAATTTTAAAGCTCACTGATTTAATACAACCTAAATGTAGCAATTATATTCATACTCACATTTTAACCCCCACACACTACATCAGCTTCATTATGTTTAAGGCCACGTCAAGGCACTTTCCTTTGCGCATCTGGGCTAGTTTCCCATCAGAGGTAATACGGGGAATACAGTCTAATCGACTTAATCAACACTATCTGAGCACAGGAGGAACCTGAATATATATCTAAGATGTATTTTACATCTTAGAAGTAAGTAAGGAGGATGTGAAAATATATTATGTACACGTGGAGCTGCAAAAAATGTTAAACTATTCCCCCAAAACATGTTCAATAAGGGTGAGGGTTAGTTATCCACAAAGGAAAGGAAAATATTGCCCATTATTATAAACAAATCAAAACATGAGTTCAATTTGAAAAGTAGGGTGTTACACTGACACTGATGGCCCTTAAATTCCGCTGTGAATATACATCATATTCTCTGGATATTAAGGTTTCCAACTGCTTATCTTAAGGGCGCTACCAATTATCAACTGCAGCAATTGATGGGAAAAGGTATGGCCACTGTAACAAGAACTGCCAACATCCAGTCAGCTCATGTACCTGAACATGGCATATAGTGGGAGGTTGCGACCATCTGACTTAACAACAGGGAAGCAAATGAATTTTAGACATAATAGTGGATGTTTGTTTCAAACGTAGGCAAAGAGATGATTGAGCAACTAGCATGATAGAAAGGGGACGCAAAAATTGGGTTTACAGATATAGAAATATTAATTAAGAAGCAGAGGAGAAAGTTATAATAACATTGTCATGTTTCCTTCATTATACACCAGGTTGCTCTCAAGTCCGTGGTTTCCCTACATTATGAGTGCTTTAATTACATATGTAGGAAGAGGAAGGGAACTACAACAAGGATCTGCATTTTCTGAGGATGAATTATTAGTGCACTATTTTGACTAAATTTATCTCATCTACCACCTTGTTTCGCTACATTTAAATATGCACGTCTAACAACTGCTTTTTGCAATATGTCCACTCCTCCCATATACGAAAATAGAGAAGATAAACCAAACACCTATTCTATGCCATCAAAGTGGTAATTTTGGCGTGTCCATTTCCTTCTCATGCATTCTATGTGCTCCTGACCATTCTCCCATTTCTTCCCATCTAGTAGTGGATACATTTAATTATAACAAAGCAGTTACAGGGGATAAGACATTCACTGAGACCTTCATTGTCCTTAGGCAATGAATTTGGATTTTCCACACGTTGGTTGGCCTTGGGGTTGGAATTCCCGACAATGTCCTAAGACTACACGTCTGCAAGAAAACAGTCCTACCCTGAGGCAGTTGTGTGACTACGACCACTCAACGCATTTCCCGGTATTGTACTAAATATTCTCTGTCCATTGTTTGATTTCTTCTCCACCATGACCCCTTGGAAGAAGGTCCTGATTTTGTCCCTGTTTCGCAGATGAGGCCCACGGACTTACAAGGTTTAAGTACTTTACTGGAAGTCACACAGTCGGTGAATAGTAGAGCCAGGATTCAATTCAGTATCTGGCTTACTCACAAATGTATAGTTTAAATCACTGGGTTATACTTATTCTTGATTGGACAAATGCCACAATTAATTAATTAATATTATCAGTTTGCATAAAATGTATTTCTTGCTTTTCAGAATGAAATAAGGGTCATGATGTAACAATTACTCTAAGCAAGGGGAGGTACTGGGAAAGGGTCTAAACGCAAGGGGAGGTACTGGGGAAGGGTCTAACACAAACAGTATCTAATAACATCAGGCCTGGGGGAAAAAACTTTGTATCATCTGCTTACAAAACACATTTGCAAACCAGTTTGTTCATTTTGAAAACAAACTAAATGTTTCTTCTTAAAGGAAAGAAAATAAGGCACATCTTCTGATGCTATTAGTATATATCTGACAAAATATAAAACCATGGTGTGGGGCATCGATTATATTTACCTTATTGAAAAATCTTTTGGGCATTTGAGGATCTGATGAGAATATTGAGATTCAATGGTACCGTGAACTTAAGAGAGCCATGCATTTTTAGGAAAACAGCCAACTGTGTATCTCAGTCTCTCACTCTCTCTGTCTCTCTCCCTCTCTCTCTCTGTCATTCTGGCTCTCACTACTCCTCAGCCATCTTATACTTTACTGGGAAGAGCAGACAAAGAAACCTACACGTTATAGCACAGTATGCTAAGAATGTGATAAAAGTAGGTGCGGGAACACGGAGATGCAGGCAGCTTCTTAGAAAAAGTAACACGTGAGTGAGGTCTAAAGTTAGCCTAAGTGGATGTGGGAGAGGAAGGGAGTCAGGACTTTCCCTAAAGGTTTAATATGCATTAAGCTTGAAAATTAGAAACTCAAGTTTGAATTTTGGAAAGATTACCTTGACAGCGGTATGGAGAAAACCTGAATCAAAGTACATAAGACACATGATGGAGAAACCAGGTGAGAGGTTCTTAGAGCAATGAGAGATGATGATCTGGGGGAGGGGATGACAGAGGGGTGCAGAGCATCTGACATTTCTTCATTTGACTGAAAAGGAAAATAACTACAGAAGTATAAAATTCCCATAAGAAATATTATCATCCACAGAGCCAATATCTTAAAATATTTTTAAAAATCTATTTCTAATTCAAAAGATAACCCAGCTATTCATGCTTTCGTTTTTTTTCAATCGTTTATTTAGGGACCCTACTTACATTGATTGGTCTTATACTCTAATTGAAAAAGACAGACATACACAAGTAAAAATGTAAATATTTAATATAAATTCTCATGTAAACCAGCCAGCAATACAAGTTGCTGATTTCAGGACTTTACTGGGTACTTCTTCCCCATAAATAATATGAAGACACATCCCTTGTGTTTTGAATGATTTCTTGGGTTCACAACAATTATCTCATTTCAGAGTTCACCATAAAAATATGAATCAGAGAAACAGATGTATTTTCACATGTGAATTTCAATAAAAATTAAAAACCTGTGAACAATGAAAGTGAACAGATGTTCAAAAGCCAACAAGATTCTAAATCTAGAATTATCCATTTCTTGATTCATATGTATACTCCTCTTTATTAAGAGGAAAAATGTGTTAATCATAATTTTAACTATGGCTCTTCTTTTCAATATTTAAAATCTTATGTAGGTGTCTCATATTTGGAGTGTATTAATTTTAAAGTCATCTTATACGTACAGAAAAGTGCCCAAGTCATGAGCCTATGACTCAATGAATTTTCATAAAGTGAACAGACCCATGTAACACACAAAGGAAGACACATAACTTTATCTACACCTCCAGATGTTCCTCTACTATGCCCCTCAACAGCCCCCAAACATAACTACCAGTTTCTACTACTACTATACTAGATCCGTAGTTTTTTGAAAGTTATGTAAATGGAATCACACAGAATACACTCTTTTGTGTCTAGCATTGTTCCTGGGATAAAGATTTAAAGCTTATTTTTTCTTAGATTCTTGTTTTCTAGGAATTTTCAAAATTCATTTATTTATTTTTTATTTTTTATTTTTTTGGCGCTACGCGGGCCTCACACCGTTGTGGCCTCTCCCGTTGCAGAGCACAGGCTCCGGACGCACAGGCTCAGCGGCCATGGCTCACGGGCCCAGCCGCTCCGTGGCATGTGGGATCTCCCCGGACCGGGGCACAAAGCCGTGTCCCCTGGATTGGCAGGCGGACTCAACCACTGCGCCACCAGGGAAGCCCTCATTTATTATTTTTAATGGTTAGCCTGAAATTCTTTTGAATATCTAGATAAATAGATATTCATGTCATTGGTGAATAATGATAGTTTTATTTCTTCTTTTTCATTCCTCATGTCTTTTTATAAGTTTCTTCTCTTATGTACTGATTAGGTTCACTAAAACTATGCTAAATAGAAGAGGTACTATCAGGCATCCTTGTCTTGCTTTAAACATTTCACTGTTAAATATATTTTTCATTTTTTTGACTAATCCTCTCTTCTGTTGTGCCCAACTTGCTATTAAATTCACCATCTGAGCTCTCAATATTAGTAACTGTATTCTTATATTGATTCTAAATTTATGTTGAAATTCTACATCTTGCCATCTCTTTTCTTAAACGTAGATCACATATATCTGATATTCCAGTAGCATCTCTAGGTCTGTATTCCAAATGGTCCTAGTTGGTTGTTCCTTGTTTGTTTGTTTTGACACATTTTTATTAAATGCAGGACACTGAAGAAACTCTTGTGTAATACTTCTCCTGAAATCATTTATCTTATTTTCTAGCAGGCAGGCACCAAAATTAGAGGTAGATCTCCCCAGTCCAATCAGGGACTGAGCTGACTTGATTAAGCTGCAGCCTTTGCTAAGTCTGATCTCTCTCTAATTCCCCAACACCTCTGTAGACTCCTGTGATCCATGCTCTCAGTGGGTCCTGAAATTCAGTGTTTGTTTCCCAAGCACCACATGACTCTCTGAAGTTCTAAACAGCTTCTTAGTCACTTTCTTCTTGCCTTCTTAGTCTTTAATCTTTCACTGCTCATGAATGGGTAAACACCTTGGAGAGAAACTAAGGTGGAATATTTGGCTCACTTTTCTGTACCTCCCTTATCTCCAAGATCATGACCCTTCAAGTCCTGGCAGTCTTGGCAGTTTCAACCTTCTATATTTTGTCTCCTTCCCTTTCAGATTCCAGAAAGTTCAAATGTCTCCTCTTCTTGTAACCAAGCCCTCTGCTGGCTTCTCACCCTCTTTCCCTGCATGAGGTAAAAATCAGCAAATGATCTGAGGGGAAAGCATTGCACAGAATAGCAGGTTCACACCTAAATCACTTCTCTATGAGAACTTGGCTTCTCAAGCCCTGGCTGTCTCAACAGCATCCCAATTCCTTCAAATAGTATTATTTTTTTTTTTTTTGGTATCACTGCAGCTTTTCTTGTTGTCTTTGGCCACTGCATTGGTCTATTAAAACTATTTAATCATAGTGAGAAATAGAACAATTTATTAATTTCTAAAATGTGTTTACAATGAATTTTTGCCACACAAAATTTTATATTTTATTACAAATAAATTATAGGCAAATATTCTTTTTTTTCATCACAGAGGATTCTGAAAATGGAAAATATTAATTTAGGTAACTATTTCTATTACTACTGAATCACTTGTTTAATATTAATTGATTTCTATAATTTTGGCAAATAGAGGTCTCAAAAATTATTCTCATAATCATGTGGCATTTTTTAATATCATTTCCAGAAATTGCCTTCTAATCGTTCAGTGAATAATCAACATCATGCTAACAAAGATATTTCATCACATTTTAGTGACTAAATGAATATAAATTTGGAAAATAAAAATTTATAAGTCCATCACTCAGAGCTTATCACTTTTACATTTTTGGCTTCTTTGTTTCCATTCTTTCTTTATAACAGATTATATACAATATATATAATATCAAACTTGAGGATGTATTTTAAATCTTGCTTATTTCACTTATTATATCACAACCATTGCCCATGTCTTTCATTTATCCTTTGAAAACTTTTTTTTTTTAGTGTTGCTTTTCATCCTTTTGCATTTAACCATTTAATCCTATTATCACATATTTAAGTTGTCTTCCTTTTTCCCACTATTGGAATAAAATTGCAAAGACTATTTTTATATATGAAATCTTTACACCTTTGGGGGTTTTGCTTAGGTAAATTCTTTGAAATAAAAGTATTAGGTCAGGGATATACATTTTTGAGGCTCTTATAATTCATTGGCAAATTACCCTAAGAAACTTTAAGCTACAGCACGCTACTCATAGTGAATCCTTAAACACTAAATAGCATAAAAACATTCTTCCAATTTGTAAATAATTTGTAAACAAATTCTTTAAATTTCCATTTTAAAGAAACTTTCATATATACATTTTTCATTATTTTTTTTCTTTGGGTAAGTTGTTTAAATACTTTGATGATTTTTTTTGTAGAATTTGTATTTTTCATATAATATTTAGGCTTTTTCATATTAGAAATGATAACATTTTTTTTCCTACTGAACTCCATCTAGGGAAAGTAATTACACCAGTTACCATAACAGTGCTTCATTCACTGAGAAACTCAGTGGAGTGGTAGAAAACACACTAAATTGGTGCCAAACAACAAAAGGCAAGTTATTCTCCAGATGGTGCTTGAAGTTTGCACCATTGTGCATGTAAGGAAATGGAGGGTTAAAGCCAATGGAAACACCTCAATCTAAAGGACAGCTGAGGACCACACCCAGTAGTTCTGTTCCTCCCACTGAGCACACACTCATTGGCATTAATCATTATTTTCTGCTTTCATTAGGCAGAGAACAGCACTGTATCGCTCGTGCACCAAAATTAGAGACTGCTTCTTGAGTCAGGCTGAAGAGAAGTCCAGTTGGAGGAAGAGAGAAAACTCGAATATTGAAAGCTAAACACTAGGATTTCCTCTCATTTAATTTTCAAAAAATGAAAAGAAACTATCCCAGCAAATAAAAGACAAGAAATGAAAGATTCACTTATAAAACACATTTACCAAAATTCAATGTTGTTGTTATATATGTGTCCGAAACAACCATTCATCCCTCCTGCATCAGGCAGTCCCAAGGTCCGAGTCATGAGGTGGCCATGTTATAACCCATCTTCCTCTCTAAGAGCCTGTGGTTCAGACTCTCTGACTCACTCACATGGATACTGCCAGGCTCAAAGCAGATAAGGTTCTTGCAAAAAGACTGCCAACTATGCATCAAGGTATTATTATACTTCACTTTCCTGAATGAGAGAAATGTGACATGATGCTAGTGGTCTATACAATAGAACGGTCCCCTAACTTCTTACGGACAAAACTATTTTATCCATGTTTGCAATGTGTCTAAATAAAAAGCTCTATTCCAAGGCTTCCTTATAGCTGGGTATGATAGCATCCTGTCTAAAAAGATATTAACCAATGAGATATAGTAGAATGAGATAAAAACAGAACCCATGGGTAGGCTCCTGAGAAAACTCCTCTAAAGAAGTGAAGCTGGCAAACAACCTTTTTTGCCCTTGGCTTTTCACCTCCATCATTCCTGAGACACAGGCATAATGTCTGGCATCTCAGTAGATACCTTGAAAGCATGAGGGCAAAGGTAGTCCCACCCTAAGAACCACAAAACCAAAGCAAGCCTGGGCCCCTGATGACATTGTAAAGCTGTCATACTATCCCTATACTGCCCATCTTCAGACTCCTTTAAAATGAGGCACTCCCCGCACCCGACATTCACTGAAGTTACTATTTGATTGGGAGTAGGGGTATCTGTTAATCAGAGGCAAAAGTTATTCCTGACTGATGGAATTCCTGAAGTACCCCTTCAACTACCTCATCTCTGTTTTCCTCTGCTGCTCCTCTATTTTGATTATTTTTTTGTTCTATCTAGCATCCTTTCCTCTGCAACTGACTAAATATTCTCTCCCAGAATCTGGTGCTTAACATTTCACATGACTTAGAAATCCCTCTTACTTATACAGACTAAAATTTTTAATCAGGTCCTTCACATCATCTAATTTATTCCTTTATTTGTTAATTGCTTATTTATGTAAATGATTAAATACTTACTGCTCATTTGAAAAAGAGTTACTGGAAAATCAGAGGCATGGTTAATTCAGAAATGGAAAAAACGTATAGAATAAATTGGTGTTATAATCAGGAAGATATCCAGAAGACAGAATAGTGACAGAGCCTTTTATAAACTATAAGGTTGTGTTTACCCACTACTACCAATTTACATGCAAAGATGACTGATTTCTAAGTAACTGCTGAATCCCTAAAAGAGAAATGTTAATCTTTATCTGACAGATTTTGTTGAAAATTTCTTTTACAACGTGGGCTTGGTGAATTTTATTTTTCCTGATGTAATCTCCTTGTGGGTGTAGTTAGAAATCCGAGTATATCCTACTTAATACCTTTGATGCCACATCAGTATCTATCTATCTATACGTATCACAATCATTTGCTATTACCATTACCTGCAGTAAATATTAGACACCACTTCTAATATTTAATCCCCTGGTCATCCTCTCCGTGAATATCACTCAGCTTCCAAATGCAATGAAAAGGATAGAATTTCACCTAGCCAGCTTCCTCTAGTTGACACAGAAAACACCACTGCTTTTGCACTCTGGTGGGGAAAGGACAAATTCAAGTACCTAAACTGACCAAGCCTGTAAATTAAGTGAGTGAAGGCACAGAGTAAATATTTTCTTCTCTCCTGATGGAACTAAACAAGTGTGAAGATTACTGGCAGCCACACTAAGGATCAGGTGAGCGAGCAGGTAGGAGTATTAGACCAAAGGGGAGGGCACTGACCTTCCATACAGCCATACTCAGCTGCGTGGACAAGGCCAGTCAGGGATCTGGCTCAGTGGTGCCAGATCTGCTTTTTCAAGAGTTTCTAGAAATCTAGATGTCAATTCTATTGCTGAAATGGAGCTAACACCCTGTGGGCCGATCTGGAGGATCACTAGGTTACAAGCCCAGGAAGAGGGGAAAAAACTTGCTAGTGATTAAGAAGTTACCGTGCTTCTCACTGCAAAACCAGAAGAAGTGCTGAACACACATATAATGGCAGGATGAGAGCCTGAGGGTCACCAATACCCCAAACCCCTAGCCACACACAGAGGGGAGTGCAGCTCCCAGGGACCCTTCGCCACACCCCAAAGATGAAAGAGGCTGATTGTGTCCAAAGCCCACGAGACAACTGAAGACCCGGGGCTCAGGGCTCCTCTGCAGACCGTGTGAAGCCTCGGAATTCGCCCGGCTGGCTGCTGCTGTACCCTGTCCTTCATTGCACTACAACAGCAAACCTCTCTGGGATTTTTAGAGTATTTGAATTATTTATTTGTATTATTGACACTTTATGCTTCTCAGTTTGGATTCATTTTCCTTATATTCGTTTGTTCTGTTTTATTCTTACATACCTATTATAGACTTAAAATTTTTGATTTTCTTTCATTATTTATATTTATTTATCACAATTTGTAATTGTGTTCTTTTAAAATTTTGTCTAGTTTTGCTTAATTACAGGCTGAAGACTTATTTTATAAATATAGGGACTTCCCTGGTGGTGCAGTGGTTAAGAATCCGCCTGCCAATGCAGGGGACACGGGTTCAAGAAGATCTCACATGCTGCGGAGCAACTAAGCCCGTGCGCCACAACTACTGAGCCTGCACTCTAGAGCCCGCGAGCCACAACGACTGAGCCCATGTGCCACAACTACTGCAGCCCACACGCCTAGAGCCTGTGCTCCGCAACAAGAGAAGCCACTGCAATGAGAAGCCCATGCACCGCAACGAAGAGTAGCCCCCGCTCGCCACAACTAGAGAAAGTCCACATGCAGCAACGAAGACCCAGCGCAGCCAAAAATAAAAAAAAGAAAAAGAGAAAATATACATTTCCTTCCAATTTATTTTAATTTATAAAATTATTTTAACGTGGAAAACAGAGACTTGGCTATTATTGGTAGTATTATTGTAGCCATTTATTTTGTATGTATTCTCTTTAATATATAATACATAGTTATATAATTATGTGTAAGATGTAATATGAAACAGAAATAGATATAGAAAACAAAAAGAAATGGTCTGACGGGAAAAGTTAAGACTAACCATTATCCTAAGAAAGGAAAGATGAATATTTTTTCTCTACAGTTTTTTTAACTATAGGAAAAAAACGGCCCTTGCAAAACTCTAAGTACCTAACTGAATTATAAAAGAATGCTGTCTTTCCACATTGAAAGCTACCCAATTTATTGAGGAATGTATTATATACAGTCCATGATTATTAATTCAGATTGGATTATTGGTCATTGGATTATTGAATAGTCTGTGGAAATACACAAATCTATACATCTTAGGATGAAAAGAAGGAAATAAGTGGGAAGTGTATTTCATTTTTAATGAAGTACAGTTCTAAATATTTCATAATATTGTACTATTTAATTTAATCTTTACAACATTGTACAAAAAGGACAGGCTGCATAATTTGCAGGCCCCAAAGCAAACTGAAAATGCAAGGCCCATTGTTCAAAATGTATTAGGAATTTCAAGACAGCGATAGCAGAGCATGAAAAGCTAATCTCAGCCCTTCTGAGGGTGGGGAATGTGTGACTGCACAGGCCCCAGGCTATGAACACTCTGTACCAATAATTTCGGGGGATGAAAGCAGATCATTCTCACTGGTGACTAAGAAATCACATATAGACCTAGACTTTAAATATGGTAACAGAATGGAGAAATACACAAAAAGTTATGACGGAGTTCTGTGCAGAACTGAGAATAAGAACCAGAATTACATAAATAAATGACAGAAAAACTGAAAGGGGTTTAAGAAGCATCTATTTTAACTCCTTTATCATGCATATAAAGAGGAAATGAAAAGAAATATATTTATATTCTTTTTACAAAAGCATATGTATACTATGTGTGTATACACACGGAGTGTTACTCTATTCATAAACTGGTTGACAGGTTATTATTGAACAAATGCATTCATTCAACAACCAGCATTTGACACCCACCATATATCCAGACATATACTAGTCGCTGAGCTCCTAACCTATGTCAGACATTACAGAACTCATAAGATGATAATACAAGTTCCTGCCTTCAGCATGTTCACATTCTAGTTGAGAAGAAAAAAAATCTATAATACATACATATATATATATAACAACTATGAAATAATAACATGCAGAAAACAGGCATAAGAAAATACACTGACTGACATAAAGGTCCATGTCCTGCAGTGACTATTACAAAACCTTTAATCATAGGTGCCAGGTATGAAAAGTACTTGATAGAAAAATGTACACTCCTACTAAATAAACTAAGTAATGGATTTTTAAAATTCATTTATTCAGTCAGTCAGTTATCAACTATTTACTGGGACCCCATAGTGACACCATAGTTCTTGATGTGCCATTTACTAGTAGTCCAGGGCTAAATAAGAAAAGCATGCACTCTTCTGTAATTTCTATTCTAATGGCTAAAAGAGACTTCTAGAAGTAAACAAAAAATATACACTTTCAGGTAGTAAAAAATGCTATGAAAAAATATATACCAGGGTAAGGGATAAACAGTGTGAGGGCTTGGTTTGATTTAGATTAAACTGAATGGACCAGGATGTTATACTCTTTTCCTTATGTGGAAATAATGTTTTCTACCATATAGACTCCCAAATGTTTTGACTCAACTTTCATCTTAGAACATTTACATATAAGTAAATCAAAAGTGTTATCACTAATAATTAGATTTCATGTATTTTATTCTTTAAATTATGACAAACAAGTAATACATTTAATCCTTAAACCCTGAATGCTTTGTTCTCTGAGATAAGAACTTTCCCAAAAGCAAATGAGTGCACAAATTTTCATGGGGTTCTTGCCTTTCTGAAAGTTGATTCAAAAATTAGTGTGTAAAGTTCCTGCTATTAAGTACAATCATTTTTACTTGTGAATATGAGGAGGAAAGATTACAAGTTGTCAAGAAGTTCCAGAGCTTTTGCCCATGACAGAATGATGGGTCCACATGCTGTATTTAAAACCCAGTTGAATGTATAAAATTAGTATTTAACTTTCATAGTCATTATGAGCTGAAGCAATTTATTGAACCCTTCAATCAGGAGAGGAAACAAAAGATGGGAAATGGGTGGATGACTCATTTCTTCATGTGTTGTCTACATAGTGCTATTCTGATAATTGGATGATCTGAAATTTAAATGAAATTGTGTTAATGCATTTTAGAGAGGAGACAAGCACAAAATATTTCAAAAACAAAAACAAAATACTGTAAAAAGCAGAAAGAATCCAAGGAAAGGATGTCTTGTAATTAAAAATGCACAAAGATTGTGTATGAAATGCAGAAGAATAAAATCAACTTTAAATAAAATGAAAACTAAAAAGCCAGGAAGAAAAGCCTTCCTTATACCTAAAAACCCAACTTGAAATCTTGTATCTATTCACTGTTCTAAAACGATTTGTTTTAGAATTAATATTAAAAGTAAATATTTAATTCCTTTTTAAATATATTTGAAAGAATAGCAATTTCAGGAATATCTGTAGGCTGTACTTTAAATAATTGACTTGATCATATTTCATATGAAGTAATTTGAAGATGACTCACCCAACTCCCAGTGACAAAGAAATATGTGTATTTTTGCTTCTTGTGAAACACTCATTGGTACCCTCAAATACCACTTGTTCAAGCAATTTCATCCCATGACTCTCAGAACAAAAGAAAATTCTGTCATAGGGGAACACTGGCCAAAACTCCAAAAGAAATTACTGTGAAAGATTTTCAGTTCTACCTCATTTTGTATTTCATAATTATGCAAAACGAATGCAATGGCGGATTTTTTTTTTTTTTTTTGAGTAAGAAGATAAACGGATATTGGAAGCCAAGTGCTAATTCATTTTATTCTCAACTCACGCTAAGACCTGACACCACATTCCCTTCCCTTTGTTCTTCAAATGCTGTCCCTTAAGGGCAGCAGCAGCTTATAATCTACCCACTATGTAGCAATGACAAATATGATGCTTTTACTTTTTTAAGGCATTAAAGTACATTTCATTCCTACCAAATTGTCTATAAAATAACGCCCCTGACCGTCTTTGAGGAGGGGAGTTCATCAGGACCTCTCAACGCACCCTGAAATTGTATACCATGCATGACAAGTAAATCTTTTTTGACATATTTTTCATTACAGATCCTTCCTTTCTTCTAACCTTACATTACTATTTGGTAATATATTTTGTGGTGTACTAGTAATATTCCTTTGAAAAAGGGCTTTATTTTATTTTAATGAGTTTTCATTCAGTAATAATTAAATGGGGCGACACAAGTGAGGATTTGTTTTTGTTATAAAACTAAGTCATACTGCACAAAATCAACTCAACTGAGTCATGAGCAGATAAATGACATCAGATTAATTTAAGTGCTAGCAATACTGAATGGGAAAGTATAGCACCAATTCCCAGGAAATGTACTTCTTTTCACACAGACATGGAATTTCCATGAAAACCAGGAGTAAAAGAGGTACTTGGCATATAGTAATGGGAGTACTTCTGTCTGTGTGATGCAGCCAATATAACAATGATTGATGGAACAAATTATTGTTCCAATCATTTTCACTTTGCTTCGCCCATCACTGACTTGATTTCAAAGCCAATGCATGCACACACACATATGCTTACATATATTCACATTTTTATATATGTATAAGCACACATTAAATTGAAATGTTTTAAAATTATTTTATTTGAAAATATCATCACCTCTAAGTCACTGAAAATGCCAAAATTTTTGTTTAGCAAAGCCTGCTCTAAACAACTTCTGATGTATCTTCCCATTTTGTTACTTTGGTGATCGATACATAAAACTCTTTATGACTATGAAAAGGAAATTTTCTAATTAGTACCTATGGAATTGTCTAGATTTAGTAGATTCAAACATTAGCCTCAGTGAAGAGTTAATTTCAGAATTAAGTTGGATGTGATTATTTAATTATACCATATATAAAATGACTCTAATTAAATTCCTTCATAAAACATATTTGGTATAATGAGCTAGGACAAAATTTATCAAGGCAGTAGACTGAATCTTTGGCAAACAAACAAATACCATGACATGATATTTCCAGCACAAGACACAGCAATATCAATTCGGAAATACTGGAACACACTGAAGTATTATAAATCATCATGACCAGTTTATTACACAGCAGAAGTGAGGAATAATGATCTGTTATAGCTTCTCCTTCCCATCTCTGGAGAGCACAAGCTGAAGCTATTTTTAAGTGGTTCAATGCACTTAAAAATTGCTCACCTAGCATTGCTAACTCGGTGTCTCTAAAGAAAGTCAAAGAAAAGGTTCCAATTAATTTTTAAATAGGAGGAAATATAAGTAGTATATTTAAAGCCTATAATCTTTAAAAGGTTTGAACAGGTTTCTAATCAAATATGGAGAATCTAAATTTATGGGGAGTACTACGTGCCAGTTCCTCCCAGTAGCCCTTCATTAAACAAGAGGCCATGCACATTTCTGATTCACTCAGCTTGAAAATGAATTGTAAGATTAAATGGCAATAAACTAAGGTAACTTTCCCACTATGCAGATATATGTTTGATGATTCAAAGAACAGGTGCACTTGCCACTGCCTAATGAGAAAGTCGCCTTTCTCCCTGACAAGAAAAGCATCTGTAAAAGGTTTCCGATTCCCAAAAGTATATTTCTAGATTTACAGGTTCTTCTATTCTGAACTGCCACTGGGAATCTCTTGGCTAACATTAGGAACAAACTGAAAAGGAAACATTCTGAATTTTTTTCAGTATATTACATAAAAGAATAAAATGGAAGAAAAATTATCAAAATGTGGTCTCTTACCCATTGGAAAAAACATTCAATCTCATCACTGAGTAAATTGTTAATTCTTAGAGTTCTATAGGCTCTGTATTTTCTAATAGCTCACTGGAAAATATACCACTTAAAGCAGATTTTTGGTTTTGGTGTTGATAGTTAGACAAACAATAATTGTTCCCCCGTAAGTTTTCTTTAGATACTGGCCAAATTATGCCAAAATTAAGTTATGATGAATATAAATGGTGAAGCATATTTTAGTCTGGATTTTCAGTTCAGATCCTCACATGAAAGTAGAAAATTAATGCAGGGACTGTTTAGAGTATTTGAAAAGGCTTTATATGCCCATCTTTATTCATATATAACCACTAACTTCTATATAGTTCAGGTTTACATTATTGGAGCTAATCCAAATATACAAAGAGCTGTGCATTTAATCTTCTCTACTTGAGTGCATTCAGATTAAGGGATGTTTCTCCTGTTCCCACCATCTACACTAATAAAGTATTTATACAACAGCAAGAATTGAAATGGGGCCACATTTTATGTATTTCTAACCCTCTGAGCACATAACATAATTATATTGTCTTTAATAAGCTTTGAGAGTTTTTTTTTTTTTTACTCCATACAACTATATGACATGGAGTAATGTTGTGACTAACATAAGTAATTTGCTTATGACTAAATTGGAGTTTATTTCAAAGAGATAATATTCTTATTCATTCTATTGAAATAGAAGTTACTTTGGGCTCTTTTATTTGGTTTATTTGAGCTTTTTTGGAGGGGGGTCGGGGTGGTGATAGCCCATTGACTAAATCTTTTGCTTCATAGAATATTTTGTGCCACGAAACCTTGAGAAACTCTTATTTGCAGAGGATGCACAATTTAGGCAACCAAAATTAGTTTTTGAAAAGTATGTATGGGGTTTTCCCCGGTGGCGCAGTGGTTAAGAGTCCGCCTGCCAATGCAGGGGACACTGGTTCGTGCTCCAGTCCGGGAAGATCCCACATGCTGGAGCGGCTGGGCCTGTGAGCCATGGCCGCTGAGCCTGCGCGTCCGGGGCCTGTGCTCCGCAACGCGAGAGGCCACAGCAGTGAGAGGCCCGCGTACCGCCAAAAAAAAAAAAAGAAAGTATGTATGAATGATATGAAACTTCCCAGATAATTGTACATTCTCATTTTCTTTTTGACTATATAATATACAATTTAACATGTTCCCAATACAGCTGTTACAGTTAAGACATGCCCATGAAGCTACAAAGGACAAAAAGAAATTAAAATAGAAATTGAGCCTATTTGCTTATAAAATGAATTTTTTATTTTTTATTTTATTTTATTTTTTGTGGTACGCGGGCCTCTCACTGCTGTGGCCTCTCCTGTTGTGGGGCACAGGCTCCGGACGTGCAGGCTCAGTGGCCATGGCTCACGGGCCCAGCCGCTCCGCGGCAGGTGGGATCCTCCCAGACCAGGGCACGAACCCGCGTCGCCTGCATCGGCAGGTAGACTCTCAACCACTGCGCCACCAGGGAAGCCCTAAAATGAATTATTTAAAAGGAGCCCAACAATGGAAGCACACACACACACACACACACACACACACACACACACACACACCCTTATTTTCAAAAGGATCTATATCTATGTATCTTTTTAAATGTAGGAAACACTGGCCTTGGTGACATCATAGAACATGAGAACCTCACTGCTAACTTAAGGCATTTCCTATCGCTGGTACCACCCAGGATCACTCTTCCTCCAAATCTTTCCCCAGCTGGTTTTCTTAGTTCATTCAGAGCTCAGCTCAACTATCAAGTTCTCATGCATGTCCTTTTCTGCTCACCCCAACTGTCCCCCTCCTCCTGCAAATACCACCTGCCCCCCACAAATCGTCACACTCAATCCTCTCTTCCCTTATCTTCGCTTCATTGCATTTATGATTTCCAAAAGATCATCCCTTCTGCTTGTTTCTGCTGCTGGAATGTAAGAGCTCTGTGAGAGCAGGTTTATTTCCTGTTTGCTGCATATGACCCACACCTGGCACATCTGGCAGAGAGCAGGTGCACTATAAACACTTATTTTAAAAATGAAACATTTGAGAGAGCTAATCCCAAATGACTTGCCCAGTAGATTCTCTAATCTTTCCTAGTAAAACATCTTTATTGGAATCTTTCCCATCTTAATGGGAAAGTACCTCACCTTGAATACCCCTAAGCTTACCCATTAACACACACCTCCTAAGCACAAATCTTGGATTCCAGGCCTTTTACCATCTCTCCTTTGAATTCCTCACTTACTGCCTCACTAACAATCAAACTTTCAATGATCTATCAAGTTATCATGTTTATTTATTCAACTAAATGCTTCTTAAATTGGCTAATATTGTCTCCCCATTCATCCTCCTTACTGGGATCTACCTTCTACTTTGAAACACCAAAATCTTAGCCTGTCTACTCCAAAAAACCCAATTAAATTTTACTCAAGAGTTTTGAAGAGTGAACATTTTTTACTGGAGGTTTTTGCATTGAGTGGTTAAGATTTTAATTAATCAGCTTTTAATGGAAACACCAATTCTGGTGGAGGAGGTTATATTTTCTATAGTTGCTCATTGATTGAGATATTGGGATTAGAAAGGTCAAACTAATAATATTTCTTAATAAACTTTACTGTCTTCCCACATAATCTTATTTATTTATAGTTCAACATTTTATGCATTACCACACTGTGGTATAATTGAAAGAAATCTCTTACCAGAATTAATGTAGTCAACCCTGTAAACCTTATTTTCTCCCCTATAATTTGAGGGAAAATATCTAACTAATAGGATTATTGCGGTAACTAAAACTAAAGTAATACACATAATCAGCCTAGCCCAATACCTGGCATGAAGTAGGAGGTATGGGGTATTCAATAATTTTCTCTAGATTTTGCTACGATAATAGCCCCCAAATTTCACTGTCATACAAGAACAAATATTTATTTCTTGCTCAGGTTACATGTTGGCTGCAACTCCTCTGCACGTATTTTTCTCATTCTGTCCAACGGAATGGCCACTATCTGTGACATGCTGTTCTTACGGCAGAGGGGGGAAAACGCAGGAGGGCTTTCAAAGCTTCTCCTCAGAACTGTACATCCCACTCACTTTTTGTTGGCCAAGACAACTTGCATAACTAAGCGTGTTGTCCAGTGGGAATATATCTTTCCCCATGTCCCCACCCCATACAGCAATATAAGTCACATGGCAACACACATGGAAAGAAGAATTGGGCACAGTAATAAAATCTACCACTCCATCAACGACATGGCTTAATAACATTTCACAATCGCTTCCTCACCAGCCAAGTAGATATGAAAACAGGAAACTGTCCAAAAGTAGATATATTCATTATGAATGTGCCTTAAGTGGCTTACAAGAACTCAAACAGTAGTCAGATCAGTGATCTACCTTGAAGTTCAAGACCCAGCAGGCTCTCCCCACCATACTCTGATATTCATGTACTCTTTGAAATACAAATTTGAAAGTTAACGATTCTTCTGAGCTCTTCAACCAGTACCAAGAAAGTTCACTATCCAGCAGTACTCCCCTGTTCCTGGACCAGCAGTATCAGCATCACCTGGGAACTTGTTAGAAATGAAAGATTTCAGGCTCCACCCCAGACCTGCTGGATCTGAAACTCCAGGTAATTCTGATGTACATTAAGGTTTGAGAACCACTGCTTTGTCATTAACAGCAATTATCAGATGTAAAAACAATAGTACCAGGTGGAAAGTAAACTAAAGGCTGAATTTAGTCTGTGACTCAGAAGTTGCCCTTTTCTAAATCAATATTTTAGAAGAGCAGCATTTTTACTTCCAAACTTGAAAACCTGACAGTCTGTTTTAAGAAAAACTAAGCTCAAGGAAGAAAATAATGCATTTTCCTCCCAAAATTACTTTTCAGTGGAGATAAAAGCCGTATAAATAGATCCATATAATTGTGCATATCATCCACAGAACCCAGATGATTATGTATAGTGTGTATTACTTTTTAGTGTTGAGTAATATTTCATTTTATGAATTACCACCCTTGACTCACCCGTAAGTATTTTTTGCAGATATTTATCTTGGGCTAACACCTAAGTGGCACAGAGTTACTTTTTCCAAATTAGCTGTTCCGTTTTATACTCCTAACAGCAATGAGAGTTCCAGGCTTTACATCCTCACCAACATCTGGTGTTTTCAGTCTCTTCAATTTCATCTATCCTATTGGTTGTACAGGGGTAACTCACTGGGGTTTTCATTAACATTTCCCTGATAATGATGTTGAATACTTTTCCATATGGTTATGCCAAGCATATGTCTTCTTTTGTGAAGTCTCATCAAGTCTTTCTACTACGTAATTGAGTTGTTTATCTTTATTACTGAGTAATAAAAGATGCTTATACATTTTAAATACAAATAAGTTATTGTCAGACATATGTATCGAGAATATGTTATCCTATGTGTGATTTTCTTTTTCTTTTTATTAATAGTGTCTTTTGATAACTAGAAGTTTTTTTTTTATTATGAGGCAGTTCAATTTATCACTATTTTATAGTTTTTGTTCTTGCACCCCCTATAAAAATCTCAGCCTAACCCAAGGTCACTAAAATACCGTCTCATGTTTTCTTCTAGAAACTGGTTGTTTTAGCTTTTACATTTGATTATGTATGGTGTCCAATCATTCTTTTTCATACATTTATTCCATTATTCCAGCACCATTTGTTGCAAGGTTTCCTTTCCTCATTGGCTCACCTTGATGGCCAGCTGTACCTGTGCTGTAATTAGTTACTTTGACATCTCTTAGCACTCTTGCAATATTTCCATGTGACCTAGGATAGTATGATGTGTGTGATAAATGTTTGCAATTTTCTCCTGCAGTTTCTCTTTGTGGGTGTCTGAAAATATATCTAACAATCTCATTAAATGATTTTCATCATTTAAAGAATTATAAGGTATTTATATACTTAACTTCTACATATTAGTTTTACCTAACAAGAAAAAACATTGGGCAACTCCATATCGCTATTTCTTTTCATTTGTAAAGAAACCCTAACTAAATATAAAATCATAGTAAATTGGCCTAAAGTGAAAATAAGTACTAGTGGATAATTATAGCAATCAAAGGATTTCTCTTGATATTTACAGATTATATAATGATATATGTTTAGCCATTTGTGGTCAAATATAATTTCATGAAACACAGGCTCTGTGAGATGTTTTGTTCTAGGATCAATTAAAATTTTAGGAGATATTGGGTTGGAGAGAGTTGAGGAGTGTCCTTACTGTGGGATGCATCAGTGCCTTGAGCAAAATGATGGTTGTTGTGTATTTCTAAAGAGGACAGAGTAATCCACAGAGGAACAATAAGAATAACTACAGAACAAGCATAGTGACAGTCAAATTCAGAAAAACACATGCTTCTAAAAACTTTTTTAGCCCTATAAGATTTTTTTTCTTTGTTGATTGCAATAAGAGATATAGCTTCAATTTTTAAAAAAAAGTCATGCGGGAGAGCTAAGATAAAAGGCAGCTGGGTGAGAATGGGAGAAGAACACAGAAAGTCAAGCACATTTGTAATATTAAAGTCTCTAATGAAAACAATAAAGGGCAATACTTGCAAGGGGGATCAGTTTAATCAGTGGTTCAGAATAGACACTTGACAATATTTCCAAAAATGCCTAGGAAATGAATAAAGACAAAATGACTGGAAGATGATGCTGGCTGTAGGATTACCCAATCTAAGAATCATGGGTCTTCCTAGGAAGAATCAAGTGCAACGGTACAGAAGTGATATTGAAGAAATCATTGACAAAGGTATTTTGACCCCAAAATCAGATCTCAGATTGAAGCTACAAACAATTCACCATGCTCCATGGACAGAGCAATTGAAAGAGATTCACATAATGATAGAATTTAAATATACAGATGTGAAATAAATGTAGATCACCTACAAAGGAGCAGATTTATTATAATTAAAATATCAGAAGGAAATGGAATATTTAGAGATAAAATGTTATCACTCAAGGTAATGATTTCTAAAGGGAACTTGATGTTTAGGTTTGGGGGCAATAGAAAAATAATCTTAGATATTCAAGGTCTTGAAAAATAAACTACCCAAAGAAAATTCTTTGGGACTTCCCTGGTGGCGCAGTGGTTAAGAATCTGCCTGCCAATGCAGGGAACACGGGTTCGAGCCCTGGTCCGGGAAGATCCCACATGCCGCGGAGCAACAAAGCCCATGAGCCACAACTACTGAGCCTGTGCTCTAGAGCCCAGGAGCCACAACTACTGAGTCCATGTGCCACAACTACTGAAGCTCACATGCCTGGAGCCCATGCTCTGCAACAAGAGAAGCCACCGCAATGAGAAGCCCGCACACCACAACAAAGAGTAACCCCCGCTCGGTGCAACTAGAGAAAGCCGCGCGCAGCAACGAAGACCCAACGCAGCCAAAAATTAATAATAAATAAATAATTTTAAAAAAGAAAATTATTTAAGAATTTACTTCAAAGAGAATAAAAGAGAAACGTGAATAAAAGGTATCAAAAATATGGGAGAAGGGGAAAATGGGACTGGTTATAAGCACTGTAATCAGTACTTATAGTAGTTAGATTTAATGACCATTACAGCTCAATGAAAATGTCAAAAATAGTGCTTGAGCTCGGTGCTTTGTGACCACCTAGAGGGGTGGGATAGGGAGGGTGGGAGGGAGACACAAGAGGGAGGAGATATGGGGATATATGTATACGTATAGCTGATTCACTTTGTTATACAGCAGAAACTAACGCAACAATGTAAAGCAATTATACTCCAATAAAGATGTTAAAAAAAATAGTGCTTGAAACAGAAGCACTATGAAATAGTTGTAATTTAATTGTATTTAATGAGTTCTAAAATCCAAAGTTATAATAATAATTTCCTGTAAGTAAAAATGAGAGGAAAATAAAATGAAGTTAAATCTTTCATTTTCAATAGATGAAGGGCACATGATACCATTTACTTGGAGACCTTGATAACTGCAAAAATTTATACTATGTTTTAAAAATAATATAAGGTAACCATTCAGAGACATAAAATCAGATATATTTATTTGCAAAGCATTGGAGATTCAAACCTACATGTGTTTGAATTTCTACTGCTTTTAACTGTAGAAATTGCCAGGTTTCCTGGAGCAGATGGTACTTTTAAAAACTAGGTGATTTGCTGTACAGGAGAAACTAACAACACTGTAAATCAACTATACTCCAATAAAAATTAATTTAAAAAAAAAACTAGGTGAGAGAGATGGGACTGATTCTTCAAAAGGACCATCACTCAAGTACTAACACCAGTCAGTGACTAACTTTTAAGGTCAGCTCCTTGCCTTGGATAAAGCTGTTATTCACTTACAATCACTTTTTTCAAAACTTGAAATGCCCACAAAATTCTGTTATTCTGTTTTGCACCATGAAACTAGAGTGTCATTTTCAAAATGCTTAAAAGACCAAGGATTATGGGAAAGGCTATAAAAATGTATGGGTTATAATGATACATCTTTTAAAATAGCAAAAAAGTTATGAAGAATTTGTAGGCACTATTTATGAAGAAGGCTTAGATTTGTTGTGGATAATAAAATTGATAAATATTTGCTAATTTTAATTTTTTTAATGTGTACATTTTATGTAACATTTCTACTCCCCAAACCATTATTTACATACTGCCAGTCATTGGTCTGCTTCATCACTGAATGTCTTAGATCTAGAAAATAGGTTATGCTAGGCATATCAGGATGTAAGCACCTCTTCTGGACCACCGCTGTCCCTTTTTAGACAACTATCAACAGCAAGGAAATTGATATCCAGCCTTTTCTACCTGTTTCTAAAGTTTCAATTTGTGGTTATTTCATTGAACACTCCAACTCAAATTTACTCTATTAGGATGGTGATATTAAAGCTGACAGGAGCTTTAATCATCACAGAGCCTGAAATATCAGTTTAATTTCTACTGAGTGTTCAAATAATTAAAGTGAAACAAACATAATATTATGAAAGATGATGAAAATAATTAGGCTTATTTTTCAGGATGTGCACATACCGCCTTTAGTTTCTGATATTTAAATGTTACTTCTAGGGTCTGTGCAAAATACTGGACAGAAATACTACCCCATGATGAAAAACCATTTAAAGTATATTTCCTGGCCTCTCCAATAATTAATGCAATCTTTCAAAATTAAAAAAAAGTGACCTCCTTTTTAAACATTAATTTGTCAAATGCTTAAATATCAACCTTACTTTGTTGCGTCTTGAGAAAGCATTTCAGACCGTAAAGGTTAAGTATATTACTGGCGTATTTAAGTTACAAATTTCAATTTCTTGTACAAATTTACCGTCCAGCTTAGAAGAGGCCAGCACACCTTAGTCAGTAATCTGGTTCCATCAGGTCTAAATGCAGGCCCTCATAATGACCTTACAAATGTGTTTGCAGTGGGAGGGAGTATAGTGCCAAGACATGAAGTAGAATGATCAAGAATCAAAAGATGTCACGTGGTGCCAGGAGAGGAAATGATTTAAAAAATAGGCTTGGGTACCTCAATACATCTTCCTGAACTTATTATCATTAATTTCTTTTAGGGTTTCATAGGGATACTTCCCAGGGCACTCTTTTGCCCCTTGTCATTGAAACTAGAAGAATCATTTTCCCGCCAGGCTCAGAGAAAAGTCTCAGCCTCGAGGCACTGCTATAATCTGTCACAGATTCTCCAAAGCAGGCGTCATCACTCACCCAGACACCCTAAACCCTTCCTCTCTTAAACAGAAGCAAAACAGGTTGGCAGACCTGTAAGAAAGGAACGATACAGCCCTTATTAATCCTTGTGGTGAATACCAATCACCTGAGGATGGCATTACAATGTAGATTCTGATTAAGTAGGTCTGGGGTGGGGTCTGGAATCCTGCACTTCTGATGAGCTCCCAGATGATGTGATGCTGATACTGCTGGTCCAAGGACCACACTTTGAACAGCAAAGGTACAATGGCTGAGGCCTGGTCAGTCAAAATCCCACCATTTATCTGATATGAGATCTTGCACAAGTCATTCTTCTGAGTGTAATTTCTTCCTGGGTAGAATGAGAATATCCACTGAGTTTTTTTGGGTTTTTTGTTTGTTTTTTTTTGCGGTACACGGGCCTCTCAGTGTTGTGGCCTCTCCCGTTGCGGAGCACAGGCGCAGGCTCAGTGGCCATGGCTCACGGGCCCAGCTGCTCCGCGGCATGTGGGATCTTCCCGGACCGGGTCACGAACCCATGTCCCCTGCATCGGCAGGCGGACTCTCAACCACTGCGCCACCAGGGAAGCCCTGAGTTATTTTTTTAAATGTTATACAATTAATGATAAATTTATGTGAAGTCCTTGGCACGGTGTCTAACATACTGTAAATGCTCAATAAAAGTTAACTATTACTATGATTGGATATGAATACAAAGTTGGGCCAGATGAGCTCTTTTTTTTTTTTTTTCGGCTTTGCACAAGATAAAAACCTTTATTTACAAATATTCTATTCCTTTAAAAATATATATATACAGAGAATAGGATTTGGATAAAATATGATAAAATCACAGGAAGCAAAGGCAACTTCTGATAAAATCAAGGAGAAATTGGTGACATCCAGAGAATCAAAACCAGTTATAACAGTTACAAAAGGGTTAGGGCAAATAGATTGCAGGAGAACAAACCACACCAAATTTCTCTTGAACCCTCTACCCAGTATTTTTGATCCATAAGTTAACAGCCAGCTCAGAAATTTCAAGTTATATAGAGTCTTATTTCTACCCACTTCACATAATGGTGAAGTCATTTATTTAATAAATACAAGATCAGAGAAAGCGATTGTCTCCATTCAGAGAATACTGTTATAGAGTTATCTAGCCCTACAGGTAACCCTCGAACCACAGATGAAATGGTGTCATCCCCTGAAATCAAACAAAATCTGTCATCTCATGGGCTACTACCCAGCTGAATTTTCATTGTCAAAGCAAAGACATATTCAGTCTTAACTGGTAGGAATATAACTAATTTAGAATTTTAGAAGGTGCATAATCAAGAATCTACCCGTTTATAACTAAGCAGTTCTTCCAAGTCTGCACCAAGACTGTTTACTAAGTCAGTCTGCACACTGCAGGCTATAGTCACCTTCTGTCACTTTGTGACATCAGTTCTCCATCAGACACAATGATGATTAAATCTACAACCTTGGAAAAAGCATTCAAAACAAGATTGAAGCTTCAGCCAAGATTATTAGATGTACATCGTTGGAAAGAAATCACGTCATTTCTCTAATGTTGACCTGACAAATAAGACACACCCCTCCATTGAACTTGCTTATAATAAAGTGATGAAAATATCAAAAAAAAAAAAAAACCTACAACCTTTCATTTGGTAAAACAGGAAAGATAATCACAAGAGCTGCAATTGTGTCACCGAAAAAACAACTCTGGCTTTAAAAAATAAGTACACTGCCTCTGCCTCTACATTTATCTATCAGCAGGGGACCATTATGGGGTGACAACATTCTGTTCCAGAAGCATTATCTCTGAATAATTACCTGCTTCTTCTCTCTGTGGACTGATGTACCGGCAGCTCTTTTAATCTGGTATATGGCAGGATTCACAGACTGCACCTTATTACTATAAAAAAAGATGCCTTTTCCACCCCTTACAAAAATGAGGGTAACTGTTAGCTACCTCGTGAACCGGCTGCAGTTCAGTTCATTTACAGCCTACTGATGGGGAGGGTTTCCCTTCCTTTCCTGAACCACTTATCAACAAAGGAATCTGTGGGTGGCTCCAGCTGGTTGCAGCGACCAGGATTTGAAGGCAGAGGAAATCCTTGATGCCGGGCTCTCCTGCCTGAGTCTCAGTAGAGGCACTGATTTAAGAGGAATAAAATGCAGAGCGGCTTCAAGCCACGCGTCAGTACTGGACACAAACGCTCATTCTTATCCTTTTAATTTTATTCTTCCTCAGCTTTTGGTCTCAATCCATGACCAACCCCAGGTGAATCTATAATCCTCAGCCCTCCCCACTCTTCTTGCACAGACCCTTACTTCGCTTCCTTTTGGAGTGACAGTCTATTTTTAAATAATTTCAGGTGAACACTGAAAGGCTCAGAGCAGGGAAAATGAAATGCACTGAAGTTACTGGAGCACAGAATATAAATGTTTGCCTAGACTGGAGATGAATTCAGGAAGAAATGGTGTTTGCTTTCACTAAAGCAAAGGTTTTCACACTTGAACAACAACAGCAACAAGAAACCAGCAGAAACATTTTATTCCAAATGAAATCATTAATAGATCCTTACTAAATAAAACATAGATAAGTGAAATTTACCTGGAAGAAGCAAGGGGTAGAGCTAGCCAAAGAGCAACAAATCCAGATTTTTTTCTCTCCAAAGTAACCTTTCCAGGATCCCTCCAGGATCTCTCTAGGAGCCCTGGGGGCTCTGGACCACCCTGTACACATGACTGCTCTGAATGAATACATGGCCCCGTATATATTGCTATTTTCAATAGGCTGCAGATGAGCATGTTTAATCAATCTAATGGGGTATTTATGAAATTTGTTCCGTTAGTTTTATGCAATGGGGTATTTTGAAATGAAATTTAAAACAGACTCAAAAGGCTAGAGTATATATTCAAAAAAGTAATATCTCATTCCTTTAAAATATTCTACATTTTTAATTGGTGCAGCCACTATGGAAAACAGTATGGAGGTTCCTCAAAAAACTGAAAATAGAATTACCATATGATCCAGTGAAATTTACCTGGAAGAAGCAAGGGGTAGGGGTAGTCAAAGAGCAACAAATCCAGATATATGCCCACTTCTGTGCATATATCTGAACAAAACTCTAATTCAAAAAGATACATGCACCCCTATGTTCACAGCAGCACTTTTCATTATAGCCAAGACATGGAAACAACCTAAATGACCATCGACAGATGAATGGATAAAGAAGATGTGGTACACATATAGAATGAAATACGACTCAGCCATAAAAAGGAGTGAAATAATGTAATTTGCAGCAACATTGATGGACCTAGAGATTACCATACTAAGTGAAGTAAGTCAGAAAGAGAAAGACAAATAAATGCAATATGATATCATTTATATGTGGAATCTAAAATATGACACAAATGAACCTATCTATGAAACAGAAACAGACTCAGACAGAGAACAGACTTGTGGTTGCCAAAGGGGATGGAGTGGGAGATCAGGGTTAGCAGATGTAAGTTATTATACATAGAATGGATAAACAACAAGGTTCTAGTGTATAGCATGGGGAACTATATTCAATATCCTGTGATAAACCATAATGGAAAAGAATATAAAAAAGTATATATATATATATATATATGTAAAACTGAATCACTTTGCTGTACAGCAGAAATTAACACATTTTAAATCAACTATACTGCAATAAAAAATAAACTGTTCTACATTCAGACTATTCATTAGATTGCCCTGATGATCTCACCCAACATGAAGGAGAAAGTTCTTATGTTAACTGTCCGTTTTAAAATCTTGCATCTCCCCTTAGATGCATGCAATGTGAAGGTTAAATGTGATTGCAATGATTTTCTTTACATCTTTGGAACTACAATGACTCACAGCTGAACTCATTACCTGTCGTCAGATGAAAGTCAACAGGAGACGTAGGTTTTATAATTTTATAGGATCATATTGTCAGGAATCTGTGTGGAACCATACCTGAAGGAGTAACTAAATGCATTTATATGCCTTTTATAAAAAAAATGACAATGTTTCTCTATGTGGAGTGAGAAATAAAATAGAACTCTGCATTAGGTATTTGGACAGAAATAAGAAAAGAATTTCAGTATAAGAAAATATGAGATGATTCAATAAACAAACTTTTTTTATAGAAACAAGTAGGTAGTTAACACCCTAGAATAATTTAAGAGATAATCTCTAAAAATTTCTTACAGATTGATCATATGCTAAATATTAGATCACTATATCATAGGGTCAAGTTAAATTAATAAACAACAGGTTGCATTATTGTATTAATTTTTTAAGCTTTCTTAAAATTTGTGATGAGGTATTTTTAATAGCAAAGATTAAAACACACAAGTTAAATGGAGAATTAAATCCATCTTAATAATGTTAGTATCAGTGACATAGAAATTACATATTATTAACAAATTAAAATTTTGTTCATCTGTCTGCAAACTGTACATATAATCTACTCTCAATTAGAGAAAAAATCATAAATAATGGGAAATTCCCATATTATTGCTAATTGACTTTAGCATTAAGTCACAAGTACAGGAAAATACACACACATACACACACACACCAACCTCATTCTAGATTCAATTTTTCTTTTCCCTTCCAGATCAGTGCCAGGAATATAGAACTAAACCCATGGGAAGAAGGCCCTGTATTCACTGAAATAAACATTTTCCATTCATGGGTCTCTAACAACTTAGGAACTCATGCTTAGAATGAAGTCTTATTTTTTGCAGATGACTTTTTTAATTGAAGTACAGTTGATTTACAACGTTTCAGGTGTACAGCAAAGTGATTCAGTTATACATCTAAGAACCAATTCTTTAATTACTTGTACATGATCATTTATTTAAAGGAGAAAACACTGGATTCGTCTGTGCGTTCACTTAGTCATTTATTTCACAAATCATTGCTCTTTACTCTCAGCCAAGTACTTATCGATGCTAGAATCTAGAAATACAAAGAAAAACATGGCTACTCAAGGAGACAACAATAAGAGAGACCAATGGAAACAAACAGTTATAGTAAAGTAGTGTAGTTGCAAAAATAAAAGTGTACACAGGGTTAGCTGTAGCACGGAGAAGGATATGATCACAACTACATGCGAGGTTTGATTTACCCCAACAGATGATGTGTCCGTGGATGTCCTAGGCAGAGAGAAGAACACACACACACAAGAACCTGGACTAGAATAGTACTGATGAAAATAGAAATAACAGAATTGATACTGACGAGAGAGACAGATGTTATTAGTTTTGTAGCGATAAATAATAATTTAATAAATATTTATTATTTATTAAATAATATACATGTATTAACAATACGACCATTATGAGGTCATGAGACTATTAAGTGAAACATATCAAGCACCTAGCACAGTGCCCAGCACATAGTAAATATTTATCAAATGTGAATTACTATTACTCATTAAATCTTCAATATAATATTGGATGCACTGCATTAGAACAAAAATTGAATCATACAGATTTTTGCATATGGGGAAAGGTTAATTCAATCAAGACTTAAGCTTCTAGTACATTTCTACACACACACAAAGAGAGAAGGAGAGAAATCCCTTTTCCACTCCTCCTAAAGGTCATCTTTACTCCCATCTTTCTCGGTTAGGTAAGCACATAACTCATTTGTTTGTTTCTGGTTGAACTGGGATTCTGCCATTTGGATCCAAATGACTCAATTAAAATAGATGTTGTGTAATATTGTTATATCCTCAGCACTGTAATTAATGACAAAGGAACTGAAAACATAATCAAGAAAGCTAGATTTCTTTCAGGACATAAAAACCAAACAACTCTTAATATGTCCACAACTGGGGATCTCTCTTAAATATAATCTGGCAGCAGTAATGCTCCACCTTTTTGTTACTGAGAGTCTCTGATCTACAGTAAGCATCAACCAGGGTCTTGTGAACGCTTTCCAACGTACTGCCTACATTGAACAGATAATAGCCAATATTCTCATTATGCATCATTTCTCTCAGTGAAGCCAGTTTATACATAGAAATAAAGCCCTTGGATTCAACCAGAATCTAGAAGCAACATCAAAATTAAAATAACAGCTACCCAAATTAGTCCATTAAAGTAAATATTAGGGAGATCCTCCTTCTCATTTTATATTGTCAATGTAATTAATTGCATTGAATAAAGAAATGAATACATGAATGGATATATGATGAACAAACAGTTACAAGCCCAGGAGGTAGCGCCTGAATCATTCAAGCTTAATAATCACAGAAGTTATTGCTGCTCCATGACCTGTTTTTCTATCTACTCTACTGTTTCCTCAGGTTGTGCGCTCTGTCACACTGCTTGAAATTTTCTTTGATAATTTATCCCTATCCCTCATATTTCTAAGACTCGTATGGATATTAACTAGCCAAAGTTAAAACAGTAATAATATGACTGAATGTTGATTAGAAAGAAGTTTATAGACTGGCTAAATCTTAGTTTGGAGCCATGGAGGTATTACAAAACACCAACTGTATTTCTGTATTATATTTTTATATATGTTAATAAAATTCCGAATAGAACTTGATTAGCATACAAATTAAATTTCCTTCTGTTCTTGTTCCTATACTCCTGTTATTTCTAGAATGGCAGGTTATACTCTTATGAGCATTCCGGACAGCAACATTTATTAATCAGAATGGACACCTGTCATGAGTAGAGACTAAAACCCAGAGCATTACAGAAGAAATGTCATTCTGTTCTGAGGGAAAAACAGGAATTTAATTTTTATTCTCTGCTTGAAATTTCATCTGTGTTTCCAATTATCCTAATAAGAAACTTCAGTGACAAATTCTCATGACTTAGAATAAAATGGTTTTGGGTTTGGTCCATCTTTTTGTTCCAAACTTGAACCTTGTGAACACATTTTTTTTTAAAAAGCCAAGACAACCTACCGAATGGGAGAAAATATCAATATTTGCAAATGATATGACCGATAAGGGGTTAATACCCCACATATATAAACAGCTCATACAACTCAACATCAAAAAACAAACAACCCAATTAAAAAATGGACAGAAAACTTGAGTAGACATTTTTCCAAAGAGGAAATGCAGATGGCCAACAGGCAGAGGAAAAGATGCACCACATCATTAATCATCAGAGAAATACAAATTAAAACCACAATGAGATACCACCTCACACCTGGCAGAATGGCTATCATCAAAAAGACCACAAGTAACAAATGTTGGCAAAGATGCTAAGAAAAGGGAACCCTCGTACACTTTTGGTGGGACTGTCGATTTGTACAGCCACTATGGAAAACAGTATGGAGATTTCTCAAAAAATTAAAAATAGAGCTACCATATGATCCAGCAATTCCACTCCTGGGTATTTATCCCCCCCGCAAAAAAAACTGAAACACTAATTCAAAAAGATACATGCACCCCAATGTTCACAGCAGCATTATTTACAATTGCCTAAATATGGAAGCAACCTAAGAGTCCATCAACAGATGAGTGGATAAAGAAGATGTGGGCGGTGTATGTGTATATATATGCACACACACCCATATATATGCACACACACACCCATATATATGCACACACATATGTATGCACACACACACCCATATATAGGCACACACACCCATATGTATGCACACACACACCCATATATAAACACACATACACCCATATATATACACACACAGCCATATGTATGCACACACACCCATATATATGCACACACACACCCATATATAAACACACATACACCCATATATATACACACACAGCCATATGTATGCACACACACCCATATATATGCACACACACACCAATATATATACACACACACTCATATGTATATACACACACACCCATATATATGCACACACACATCTATATACACACACCCCCATATGTATGCACACACACTCCCATATGTATGCACACACATCCATATATATGCACACATACACCCATATATATGCGCACACACACCCATATGCACACACACCCATATGTATGCACATACACCCATATGTATGCGCACACACACCCATATGTATGCACACACACCCATATGTATGCACACACACACACCCATATATATACACACATACACCTATATATTTGCGCACACACACACATATATGCACATACATACAACAGAACACTATTTGGCCGTAAAATAAAAAGTGAAATTTTGCCATTTGCAGCAACAGGGATGGACTTGGAGAGTACTATGCTAAGTGAAACACAGTAGACAGAGAAAGACAAATACTATATGTTGTTTATATGTGGAATCTAAAAAATAAAACTAACTTGTGAATATAACAAAAAAGAAGCAGACTCACAGATATAGAGAACAAACTAGTGGTTACCAGTGGGGAGAGGGAAGGGAGGAGGGGCAAGACAGGAGTGGGGGATTAAGAGGTACAAACTACTGTCTATAAAATAAATAAGCTACAAGGATATATGGTACAACATAGGGAATATAGCCAGTATTTTATAATAACTATAAATGGAATATAACCTTTAAAATTGTAAAATACTATGTTGTACCCCCAAAACTAACATAATATTGTACATCGACTATACCTCAATAAAGAAGAAGCCACATCATAAGTTACAAACACAACTAGATATCACAAAGTATTTCTATATTTGATTACTATTTGGATAATTTACTAATTCAACTATTAAACTACACAATGTCTAGTTAAGGCACATCTACCTCAAAATACGTTCCTTAATAATCTACTGTAACATCTCTTTAAAAGTGTTTGGTTTTATGCAATGGTTTCTAAATCACTTCCACCTTTTGTTGATATCATGCAGCCCTTTTATCAACAGAATCTGGTAAAAGAAGCCACAGACCCTCTCTTTATAAAAATATAAAAGGTATGTATAATATATTTGTGCTATTATAAGAGGTGCTTATTGCCCTGGCACCCAACCATAAACCTCCAGAGTTGTGTGAATTTCAGGTAAAGAATCCTTGGGTATAGAATTCCAAAAATCCCTCATTACAATACAAATATTCTGGTTGAAAAAAACACATCACAGATTAGTTCTCAGAAAACAATCTGTGAAGCTTGAAAGCAGGTCTAGGCCTCTGGACAATTGAGGACCATGGAAAGATATTTTTGTGAAATGAGGTTTACCCCCTGCATTCATACCCAAATGCTTCGTAATTTCACTGGATCTATTTAAAAATACAGATTCTCACTCCCACCTCAGATATACAAAAACGGGGATGGAGCAATTCCCTGAACAAATATACCATCTTCTTTCATATTTCTGTGCCTCCTGATGGGCCTTTCTGTTTTGAAAATTCTTTATCCCTTTCTCCAAGAGCATACCTTCCCCGTGCCCACCCACTGCCTCATTGCTTTCCCATCTATTCAATGGAGCATCAGGCAAAGACACCACAGGACAGTAATTTTTCTGCAACTCTTAAGCACTCCCTGAAGCCCGGTTTGCTCTGCGGGAAGTAGGGCAAAAGCAAAAGTGTCCGTCCTCCTGCTGCAGGACTATGCCCATTACACAACTCTGCAGAGCAGGGATTCTAAATGTGGCTGCATAGCAGAATCACCAGCGAGCTTTTAAAATCCCTGACGCCCAGGCCATCTCACAGATAAATTAAATCAGGTAGGAGCTCACATTGGTACTTTTAAAATACTTCTTCAACAAATTCTAAGTCTCCTCTCTGGATTCTTTTTTTTTAATTGAATTTTTTGGCCCCACCCCAAGGCATGTGGGATCTTAGTTCCCAGACCAGGGATCAAACCCTCGCCCCCTGCATTGGAAGCATAGAGTCTTAACCACTGGACCACCAGGGAAGTCCCTCCTCTCTAGATTCTTAAAGAACAAAGCCCACCCAACTTTGATCTCTTCCAGAAAACCTTCATTACTTGAGTATGAAATTTGGTATAAACTTTTTTTTTTTTTTCTGTTTTCCGGCCATCTTCCCTCAGTTCGTATTTGACCCCTTTTCAATACTCAGATCTGGCCAAGCAGGACTCCTCAGAGAGGGTCGCTGACCACCTTATCTGGGGCAGCCCCATACCCCACCTTGGCCAAATTATCTTGATATCCTTCTCCTAGCACTAACCAAAATTATTTGTTTTCTTGTTTAACTTCTCTGACCAAACTTACCACAAGCTCTCTGAGAGCCCTGACTTTGGCTGCCTTATTTATTATTCTATCCTAAGCTCCTAGACTGGTTCTAGGCACATAGTAGGATCCCAAAAAATATATGTTGACTGTATGAATGAATGAGTGAAGGAACATTGATCTTGTTTTCTCTCTTAAATTCTATGGCCTTGAGTTCAGCTGCTATGTCGTCTGCTTAAACCCTTGCAATCCCTCACAACTGCATGTTGGCTTCAAAGTTAACGAAACAATTTCCTCTGTGCCATCTTTTTTTTTTTTTTTTTTTTTTTGCGGTACGCGGGCCTCTCACTGTCGTGGCCTCTCCCGTTGTGGAACACAGGCTCCGGACACGCAGGCTCAGCGGCCATGGCTCACGGGCCTAGCCGCTCCGCGGCATGTGGGATCTTCCCGGACCGGGGCACAAACCCGTGTCCCCTGCATCGGCAGGCGGACTCTCAACCACTGCGCCACCAGAGGAGCCCCCTATGTGTCATCTTAATCGCCCCTCACAACACTTTGGAGGAAACAGCCGTTATAATAATACTGGTTTTAGAGATAACAACTGAGGGTCCATAAAGCTAAAATACAACTTTCCAGGGCCACACAAACAATAAGTAGGGTGAGCACATCTGCCCCGAGAGGCTTTCACAGACCATATGGTCATCTCTCGAATTCCTGCCCCCGCAGAGGCACAGGCCCTGAGGATTGGAAAGTGACTGACTGGATGAGGCTATATATGCTCAAAGGAACCACAAGTCGGCAGCATTGTGTGCGCCTCTCGACCCAAACCGGAAGCAGATGCCTGTCGAGAGTTTTCCCAGCGACCATGCAAGTGAAGGATGGGAGTGATATCTGGGAACAGGGCTGAACAATGTCAGCATGTTCCAGCCCTGTCACACCTCTGTGCAGCCACAAGACTTCAGGCCTCCTACCTCATCCAGGATCTCATCTACTAATAATCCTTCTGGGCTTCTCTCTTCATGTGGCAGAAGCATCCAGAACAGTGCCTTTAGAGTCAAGCATGAATTACACCTCTTGGGTTTTGCTACTGTCTCTTTATGATTACAGTAAACTACACTCAAGCGTATAAGTTCTGCGATCATCTCACTGTTGTGACTGTAATTTAATAGTGACATTAATGATACGCACACTGCCAGCAAGTTAATCAAGTGAAGCTGTGTGAGACACCTTTCTAGTCACCGTCTACTCTATATCTGCTGGCGATCTTTTTTTTACATTTCTTTTAAGCTCCTTCAGTTAACTATTGTGCAACACAGGGCCTTAGGGAAAAAATCCAGAGAAAGAAATCCTGGCAAGTGATTTAATGTCCTTATAAAGAACTTTACATATGACCTCAAATATTTTGTTTCATCCTTGGGACCGTTCAAACCTCAAACGTTCAAACCTCAGACTGTACTATGCCAGACCATTTGGTACCATTTACAAGCATCCACATGGCATGGATATTTTGAGCAGCAAAGAGGCCAAAATTATTTAGAAACTTAAATAAGAAGCCAAAGAATCCTGTCTTTCCTCCTTTATCCAAATGAAAGGCACCACATAAGAAATAAATATTTATGAAGAACCAAAATCTCATCCATCTTAACTGTTACACTGCAAATGAAAGGATTCCATAACTGAAGAATATATTAGTTTGTACCCAAAACAGTCACTTGGTAGAAAGCAGACTCTAGAAAACAGCTTGGCTAGTTACCTGATCCTCCTGAAGAGTAGTCAGCTATCTAGTTAGCTATGCAAAACCAGAGACGAAGTCTGTTAGGAAGGTGAGTCATAAATGAAACACATGGGGCCCGTGAGAGCATACAGAATCTACGGATCCAAGTGACTCAAAACACAGAGTCAAGTTCACTTGCTGCAGAGAGAAGTGAAGGAGAGGAAAAGTAGCCTGAAGAAGCTAAGTTCAAAGTCACCATTAAGGTAGCCTGTGACTTGCTGGATCATACACCTGGTTAGTGGCAGAGCCCAGACTCAGTCTAGGGTTTCTCAGCCCAAACAAATAACCCACCATCTTGCCTCACTACGACACAATGTCCTTTTGCCATTTAAAACATGCAGGTATGTGTACACATACCCGTTACAGATAAGGTGACCCTCAAAATACCAATCCAACTGCTAAACTGCTGTCATTTTACTTTGCTAATATGAATGACTCAATATAACAGCCACTTCAGAATTGTGTTTGTCTTCTCCTATTCCCTCAGTAGATTAAGTAAACATGATTGGAGGTACAGGAAAAAGGAAGAAAAGCACAGGGGAGGATGTTAGCATACTTGTCTTGTGTATGGGAAGGTTGGATCTTGGTCACTTCACTTACATTAAACTTGGTATTTTAGCGATGATGCACTGGGGTAGGCACTAAGCAAGGTTAACCTGGCATTTCTATGACATCACTGCAGTGTATTTAAAATCTGTACTTACAGTGTGTGTCCTTCTTACTAACATCAACCTCCTATGACAATTATGAGAACAAGAGGTCTGCAAAGAAGTTGTTTTTTCTGTCTCAAACCCATCACAACATGGAGAGAGGGTAATGGGGGACGGGAGAAATGGCATTTGCCCCCAGGCTGCTTCCCACTGTCTGATTCTTCATATATCATCAAAAGTGAGTTTATCTCCTGTCCCCTGAAAAAGTTATTCCCTTGTTAACTCAGTGTTTCTCTCCATGATGTTCCCTCTAGCGGGAATGTTCTTTTTTCTAAACCAGTATCTGTCTAATGCTACTTAGAGGTAAACTCAGTTTTAGCTTCACTCACTTCATGAAGCCCTATATGCCCCCAAATTTATTTAGAAAATAATATCTTCTTCCCCTGACCCTCAAGACACTCAACCTGTTCTTTGGCACTTTTATCACAAATGCTTAGCATAGGAACCAGCAAACTCCTTCTGTAAAGGGCCAGATAGTAAACATTTTAGGCCCTGTGTACCGTACACCTCTGTGGCAACTCTGCCATGATAGCAAAAAAGCAGCCATATGTAAACAAATGAGCATAGCTGTGTTCCAATAAAATTTTACTTACAAAAACAAAATGTGGGCCTCCTGGTCCTAGTTTCCTGATCCCCAGCTTAGCACAGAGATACTTGGTAAGGTGATCAATAAATATTAGATTTATTAAATTCGATGAGCAACATCACTAATGAAAATACGATGCATAAGATGTCAGTGTGCTTTAGTATGACTGTACATTGTACATACTAATTTTTATTGAATATTTGCATATATATTCATCATGCAAATAATAACACAATGACCAGCCTTATAAATTTTTAATGGCATCTTATGTATCCAACAAAGGAATCATAGAGTTCTGATCATCTACATGACCCTAACACCTAGACAAAATAATGACCTTCTGCCTCATTGATTTTCTATTAAAAAGAGTCTGTAGACTGTGTAGTTCTGCGAAGATTACGGCTGATAGCAGAAGAGATTGTTTTTTTCCCACTAAAAATATTTGGTTTGCTTATTTATACTGAATAAAATCAATTAAATAACCACTAGAGCCCCACATTACATCCTTCACTGTGTGCTTAATGTTTTAATAGAAAGAAATATATAATTAAAGTAACAAAATTGTCATAGTTGTCACACGTTTCATTTTAAGGTCCCTTAAAGAAATCGGGGTTGAATTCATGTCCGATATTCTACTTTCATTTCAAATAGATTTTGACAATATTCATTGCAGCCTTTCCTAGAAGTTTTCTCAGCCAAAAAATTTCACCAGCTTTCAATTTACCACATAAAAATTATGCAAAATGTAATAAAAATTGTCCTTTTATTTGGATCGATTCCTATCTTTGACACAAAGTGTTCTGTTGCCATAGATAAAGCATTTAGGCAAGATGGCTGACTGGAACACGAGAAAAAATATTCACTCTGTCTTGGGAGTGATACAGTTTTCTGGACTATGGATTAGAAAATACTCAGGTTATCAAAAAAAACCACTATGCTTATTATTTTCCATTGAATTATTTTCCACCGTCTTTTTAAAAGATAGACAAAATTATTAAATTCAGCTTCTGAATTTCCTTTGTGCTCTGCTGAATATAAAAATAGCAAGAGGAAAGGCGAGACGAAAAAAGAAGGCGAAATAAGGAAGAGAGATAATTATTTACCCACTGGAAAGGGGAGTGCCTACATAACTGTCTTGCATGAGATCTTTTCTTGGCTTGTTTCCATTATTTTTAGCAGTTTCCTTCAATGTACACAAATTATGCCTTTAGTAAATGCTGCTTCTTCATATGACTGAGAGGTTAAATACTGGATTGAATCAGGACTGTCCAGAAAAACACCAGTTCTGGGCACCTGCACCTTTGGTTTCCTCATGAAGGTAGAAAACGCCCCACCAACACACAGAAGTCCCAACACATCATGAGGACATAAAGGACGCTAGAGGCCCCATATTTAGTTCTCCCACTTGATCCCACTCTTTTTGTCTCTGTACTATCTTCAATAAAGTCATAAGAAAGAGTATTTACATTCCTGAGGTTTTGTGAAGTGTGGATTGCATATACAGTTTAAAGACATTCTAATAAGTATTTTCTGAGTACAAAGGAAGCAAATAACAAACAGGCTTTTCTCTTCCTAGATACCATCTTTCTATTGTGGGTTATTCCATGATAATAGAGCACATAAAAGCCATAGCAGAGAGCACTGTAAGTTTAAGATGTGCTCAGAGATCCATAGAAGACTCCCTGGGATCCACAGACTGATTTCTCATCATCTAATGTCTATAATATGACAAAATATAGACTTTTGCTTCTGACATGATTTCCCAATTCACTGATGTTATCCCCATTCTGTACATCACTGAAAGCAGGATGATTCTTTCTGGATAAGGAAGAGTAAAGCAGTTAATTTTACAGGGTCATTTCTTCATTTTCTTTGGATGTGATCCTTTACAACTACGTTTGAAAGGTCATAATTCAGTGTATGACCATCCCAGGGTTCTCAAGCAATGACAGATGGAGTGGATCAATCAATCTGAATGTCTAGAAGAGAGGAAATCTGAATCCCACTCTCCTTCTCGAAGGACCACTGGAAGAACACACTGGGTTCCCTTGCCTCTTGAAAACTCTACACATTTCCCACTTCAGTTAACTTACAGTAAGATATCTAATTAAGCCACTGGGGATTTTAAAAATATAATCAAAATCACACTAGGTGGTGTTGTACTTAATCTAAAATGTTTGGAGGTCTATCCTCTTAAATTTTTCAGGGGACTTCCCTGGTGGCACAGTGGTTAAGAATCCGCCTGCCAATGCTGGGGACATGGGTTTGAGCCCTGGTCTGGGAAGATCTCACATGCCGCAGAGCAACTAAGCCCCGTGAGCCACAACTACTGAGCCTGTCCTCTAGAGTCTGTGAGCCACAACTACTGAGCCCCCGTGCCACAACTACTGAAGCCCGCGCGCCTAGAGCCTGTGCTCCACAACAAGAGAAGCCACCGCAATGAGAAGCCCGCGCACCACAACGAAGAGTAGCCCCCGCTCACTGCAACTAGAGAAAGCCTGCACGCAGCAACGAAGACTCAACACAGCCAAAAATTTTAATTAATTAATTAATTTAAAAAATGTTTTCCAGTCCACAAAACCACACAAAAAAAGTTAAAATTGTTAACTATAGACACTCTGTGGTATAGCAGATCTCTAGACCTTATTCATCGTGTATAATTGACACTTATACCCATTGAATAACAACTTCCCTATTTCCTCCTTTCCCCATCCCTGGCCACCACCATTCTATTTTCTGCTTCTACAGGTTTGACTATTTTAGATCTCTCTTGTGTTAAACATTCTTACACACACACACACACACATACACACACACACACACACACATACACACACTACACACAAAAGCAAAGGGATACAAGGACATTTTGGGAGGTAATGGATATGCTTATCACCCTAATTATGGTGATGGCATCACAGGTGTATACACATGTCCAAATTCTTCAAATTGTATACATTAAATATGTGCAGTTTTTGTATATCAATTATACCTCAATAAAGCTGATAAAAAATTTTTTAAAAATTAAAAGACTCTCCTCCCACAAAATTTTTTAAAAAATTTTAGGGGTCTTCCAATTAAAAAAACAGAAGTTATGTTCCAAATAATAATTGTATCTCTGTATACATGAATAAGAAAAATGATTTAGTTGCCCAAAAAAATCACAGAGTCAAAAACACGTAGGTTAAAAAAATACATGCATCATAGAAAACTTCTCTGATTAATAAAAGCAAAAGAACTTAAAGGTGTGCTTTGCCACTAAAAAGGAGAGGTAAATTACAGCTTAAATTGAAAAATCTCCAGATGGTGAGAATTTGACATGCTATCATTCTTTGAAAGTATGTTCCTAGGTGAGGAATTGACCCAACTTGCTTAATTAATTAATTAAAGCATACTAATTGATAAAAATGAGGACATGGTTCCTATTTTCTGGAAGCCACAATATTAAATAATTAGCTTCAATTTGTCATTGTTCTTCCACTCCATACCTCTCCTTGTGGAGGTGTATGGGTATGTGTGTTGAAGGACCAAAATATATGCCATACCTCTTAGAACAAGTCTGATGAAAGAAAACCAAAGGGCACAGAGGACAGACAACAAAAACACAGGGGAGTGCAATACCAAACAAAAAGATGACTTAGACATAAGGACAAATGATGATCAAAGAAGGCAAATACTGCAAACACAAGCTTCTGAATATTAATGCCTGCAGATAAATCATTTGTTTTGATGATTATAGAAGTCAGTGAAAGGAGTTTGATAAAGTAAAAGTTTACAACATGAAGAGTAAAATACACCAGGAAAAGTGAACTAATTATTTAAAATTGTCACTATTGGTGGGCAAAGGGAACCCCTCTTCCACTCCTGGTAGGAGGGTATACTGGAACAATTTTTCTAGAGGCTATAAATTGTTTGGGCAATGTTTTTATTAAAAAGTTTTAATATATTCTTATTCATTTAGATCTATGCAATCCACATCTAAGAATTAATACTTAGGATTTATGCAAATATTCCACTTCAAGGATGTAAATTATAACTTGAATAAAATAAGAGACAATTCAGATGTCTAATAAAAGAGGGTTGATTAAATTCTTTTGCTACAACCATTTTATGGAATAGTATGCAGCCATACCAATAATTTTGCAGAAGAATATTTATAACAATAAAATATATTCATGACAAGTTGTTCAGAAAATTGACATGTTAAAAGAACACGTTAACAAACTGTGGCATGTTAGTAAATTACCTAAGATGACAGCTCTGGCATCAGACGGCCTGTATTAAAAGTTTCTATTAAAAGTTGCACATCTGGCACCTACTATGTAAGATGGTAAACTGTTCAAATTTCCAATTTCTTCTTTTGTAAAAAGAAGAATTCTATTTCTTCCTATCTCATTGTGTTTGGGGAATATTAAAAAAGATAATACATTCAATGCTCTTAGCATTTAACTTGTCGAATAAGTGCACATAAATGCTGTTGATAGAACTGTATAAAAACATCATTTATAAAATATATAGTTATTTATGTTGATTTAGATATTAATACTGATATGATATACATATATAGTTATAAATCTCAACTTTTTTATGCTTATCTCTTTGGATTGAGTGTGATTTTTGTCGCGTTTGTTTGCTTTGCTTTAGCTGTGTTCCCTAATTTTGTATGCAGAAGAGTATGAGCCAGGAGTTCTGAAGCCATAACAAACAACCCCAATATCTCAGCTGCTTAAAACAACAAAGGTTTATTTCTCACTCATGCGACAGAACCCGGTGGGTCAGCAGAGGTTTCTGCTGATCATCCTCATTCAGAGACCCAGGCTAATGGATCTGCCACCATCTCAAACTTCAAATCCCCTTGCCAGGGAAAAAGAGAGAATGGCAAATCTCTCACTGACTCAACTTCTACTCTGAAGTGACACATTTTGCTCACATTTTCTGGCCAAAGCTAGACACATACTCAGGAGAACCTCAATAATAATAAAATGCATTTTTGGGCTTCCCTGATGGCGCAGTGGTTGAGAGTCCGCCTGCCGATGCAGGGGACACGGGTTCGTGCTCCGGTCCGGGAAGATCCCACATGCCACAGAGCGGCTGGGCCCATGAGCCACGGCCGCTGAGCCTGCGTGTCCGGAGCCTGCGCTCCGCAACGGGAGAGGCCACAACAGTGAGAGGCCCGCGTACCACAAAAAAAAAAAAAACCAAAAAAATGCATTTTTAATCAAGAAGAGTTTAAAACTAATAGACTATCATAGACCATTTAAAATTTTTGGGCAGAACATTGATAGGAGAATTGAGAAAGCTGTGCCCACCTTCCAACCCCATGGGCAGGATGAATCACTGTACATCAGTATTGTCTTTGTGAGAGTCATCTAACTAAATGAAGGGACAGAAATCAAGGAATCACAGGAATTCAGAGAATTTAAAAGATCCTCTAAATTATTCCCCTACCTTTAAGACATAATGATCACACTTAGTCATCAGCAGCACAAGCAAGTAATCTAATCTAATTCTACCAGGAGAATTGTTTTTATTCCTTGGCCCCAGCTAACGAGCTGCTGAGGCTCTCCGGCTGGAGAACCAATGAGCCTTGTAATTGCTTTCCTCACTCATGTAACCACAGCTGCCGTTGTCATTCATAAATTGCAAAACTAATCCTTTGAAAGTTTGGCCATTTGCTTTAAGACCTCCAACCTCCAGTGCCCAGGAGTTTGCAGATGTAGCCCTATGAAAAAGGAAGTCTCTAACCACTGGTCCGAGCATTGGACTGCCTGTCATAAATCCTTGGTCTTCATTCTCAAAATTCTTATATTTTGTTACAGTTCCCTGGAAAATCACTTCACTCATCAATACTTCCGTTTCCCTGTGAGGAAACTAGAGAAGCTTATATTTATCTGTAAAGTGCTTCAAAAGGCTTGAATGAATTACAAAAAAATAAAAAATACAATTCTATACATATCAACACCTTTTTAATAAAACAGACTTTAAAATATAAGCTATTGCTTAAAAATGGTAGCTAAATAACTTAATGAATCTCTAGAAAGGTAGGAGGCAAATATGTGTTTGCCAGAGTTTATTAAACATTGATATATAAAGTCCACAGATAATTCTCTTGCACTAGCATTATATAAAAAAAATTTCAAGATAAATGAGAAACCACTGGCAAATATATACATACACATATATGTGTGTGTATATATATATATCTACTTAAAGTCATTTTCTATGTTTGAGATATGTTTTATATGCTTTTAAAATTTTTCCATTGTATAATTTATTTTTATTTATTTTTTTAAATAAATGTATTTATTTATTTTTGGCTGCGTTGGGTGTTTGTTGCTGCACGCTGGCTTTCTCTAGTTGCAGCGAGCGGGGGCTACTCTTCGTTGCGGTGTGTGGGCTTCTCATTGCAGTGGCTTCTCTTGTTGCAGAACACAGCCTCTAGGCACGTGGACTTCAGTAGTTGCAGCAGGCGGGCTCTGTAGCTGTGGCTCATGGGCTCTAGAGCACAGGCTCAGTAGTTGTGGCACACAGGATTAGTTGCTCTGCAGCATGTGGGATCTTCCTGGACCAGGGCTTGAACCCGTGTCCCCTGCATTGGCAGGTGGGTTCTTAACCACTGAGCCACCAGGGGAGTCCTATAATTTGTTATTTTTAGCAATAAATAATACCAGTAGTCCGAGGAATACTGATTTTTAGTCTTTGTTATTTTTAAGAGCATAATAGGCTTACTCAAGCACTATAATCACAGTATTTTATTAACGCTAGTAGAACATTGCTTCCAGCCTGGGAGTATTAATGAAAGATGGGGCAATTCAGAAATGCTTCTGAAATTAAAAATTCCTTCTACCCATATCCTACCCTTCTCCTTATAATCATTAAGGATGAATATCAGAGTATGATAAAATACTATGTTACAAATAATCTTGGAGACTTTAGGAGGTTTTTGCACCCCCCCCAAAAAAACAACTATAAGTAATGAAAAAGACATATGATAACAAATAATGGTGAGGATGTTGAGAAATTGGAACCTTCATACACTTCTGGAGGGAATGTAAAATGGTGCAGTCACTTTAAAGATAGTTTTGTGGTACCTCAAAAAGTTAAACATAGAGTTACCATATGACCCAGCAATTCCCCTCATGGGTAGATATCCAAGAGAAATCAAAAGCACACGTCCACACAAAAACTTGTACATAAATATGCACAGAACATTATTTACGAAGGCCAAAAAGTAGAAACAACCCAAATGTTCATTAACAGATGAATGGATGAACAAATGTGCTATATCCATACAAATGAATATTACTCAGCCATAAAGTGAATGAAGTACTGACACATGATACAACATTGAAAACATTAAGCTAAGTGAAAAAAGAAACAGGAGAAAAAGAACACATATTTCATATTTATATGTGAAATATCCAGATTAGGCAAATCCACAGAGACAGGAAGTAGATTAATGGTTTCTAGGGGCTAAGTGGAGAGGATAGTGGGGAGTGCCCAGGAAGGGTACAGAGTTTCTTTCTGTGATGACGAAAATGTTTAGGAATGAGGCAGTGGTGATGGTTGGGTATTCTGTGAATATACTAAAAAAAACCCCACTAAGTTGTATACTTTAAATGAGGGAATTTTATGACATTTGAATTATATCTCAGTTAAAAAATTCACTTTTCAAAAAAAAGTTTCCCTTCAACATAAAATTAAATTTCTGATCTAACATTCAGATAAAGGAAATCTTTCTCCTTTTCCTCTTTCATGAATAAAATTTGTAATAACTTCAATTACCAGTACCTCTGAAAGCAAATTTCACATTAACTTTGCCATTTTAATGTGAGAGGTGAAATTGTATTTCTTATTTTGGTAAATCAAAAAGAATGAAACCAGCTTTCCCCTAGATGAATTCTTCCTTCTCCTCCAATTTGTACTGATCTGATAGCAAGAGCACACCTGAGGCTACATGCCGTCTAAGACAAGAAAAGCTTATTCCAAGCTATCTGTCTATACAATACATTTTCAAAAGCCAATAGTATAACTCAGTAGGCTGTTATTAAGTTTCAGAAATGTCAGTGGACAATTAGATGATCTTATTGAGAAAGCTCTGAGCAAATATCCAAACTGTTTTTTCCTTTTTTAATGTAGCATTGAACTGAATAGAAATTGAACAGACCTCAGAGCTAAAGTAGACTGATGGCGGGGGTGGGGGGGGGGGGGGGCGGTGGTGGTGGCGGTGGTGGCGGTTATTAGTTCTGAAAAGACTAATCTTTCCTCATTCAGGAATCTCAGCTACCTTTTAAATAAGATACACGTGAACTAAATTCATTTGACTCACAGGAGGCGATGGGTCACAAGGCCTGAGACCCTCACTTACCCCTTCCAGAGCAAGGCAGAGCAGAGCTTCCCTGGCATTTCTTGATGCTCTCCTCAGCTGACAGCGGGCAGGAACGTGGGTGCTCGCACTTTTTCCCATACCAGCCTACTTTGCAGTCACATCTTCCACAGTTACACTGCCCATGACCTTCACAATGGGAGTAATAATATATATATGTTATTGTATTTATGAGCCATACATATATATATATATATGCACATGTATATGAGAAAAATATACCAAAGCCAGAATTAACTTTCATTTCAACAGTGAATGTCACAAATGAGTCACGATCTCAATTAAGCACAATATAAAACATTAAGGCAAAAGCCCATTTTTCTCAATGTTCTTAAATACCTGATCTAGGTATATTGATTGATCACGGGGAAAGAAAAACAACAACTCCAGATCAGATAAACAGGTTCATAGGGTTATCAACTTGAATCTTTCAAAATCCAAGTGCATGAGATTGAATTAGTCTGCTAATTTAGTCTGCTAAAAAGCAGGATTTGATGAATTGGGCAATTAATTCACGTGGAGGAGAGCCATAGGAAATGGAAAACAATTTGTTTTTGAAACAGGGTCTTAGTTTCTAGAGTCCCTCACACTTTATTTTCATTATCTTTTTACTACACACTACATGCTTAGCCTATAGACCCTTAGCTTAAAATCAGTAACCTGTGTGGAGTTCGCAACCCTTGGAGACTAATTTCCTATACACAAAAGAGGTCAGGAAAGATATTAAATTTACATGGGCACAGAGCCTGTAAAGAACTGTGACAAGTACTGATATGGTATAGCATAAGATATCAATCAAATAAGTAGGTTCAAATCCTGACCCTGTTCCCTACAGAGTAGGGCTGCTCAAATGACAACCTCGTTGAGGTTTAGTTCTTCATTTTAAATCAGATTATCTATCCACATTTATCAGGAAGTACATAATATATCTTAAAATGCTACATAGAAGTGAGCAGTTTTTATTTTTATTCACTTGAGCCCACATATACAACCAAGTAGGAATAGAAAGGAAAGGAAAGCACGATAATTTAGCTGAGCTTTTCCTAACTCCTAATAACCATTCAGATACTCATTATTACAGATACAATGTAAAGTAGATTTCTATAATTTCTCCAAAAATGTATGAAAAATTTTAAAGGAAGTGGAATTACACTTTCTTTAAGTAAATCAAATATAATGCTAATGAATAACAATCGCTGCTATTCTGTACTTGGCATCTGATATTAATATATATCACACAATATGGAAACTGGTATGGACCAGTCTTCAGGGAAGGCTGGTCTGTTTTATCAGTATTCCATGAGGTCTGTGGTCAGATGTCCATCTTTTGAGTTTGAAGTATTGGACAATTCACCTATCAGGAAGCTTTTCACTATCTATAAACCTGGTTCTTCACGGAACAGATCATAAAACCATAGGTCAAAGTAGGATGAGCTATTAAGGATCACAGAGTCCACATCTCTCATTTAACACTAAATTCAATTCAATGCACATTTATTGAGCACCTACTATGTAACAAAGTCTATACAACAAATTGCTGTTAATACTAATACTTTGCCTTAGAGCTCATCATCTTAAAGGAAAAAACTTTTGATTGCTAATAAATACATATTACGTGACTATGATCATTTTGACCTTCAAATATAAGAATTTTTATTACAATAGTTTGACTTAATAGCAATTATATCGCAGAGATTGCTGGGTTCCATGGCTTCTTGCCATTTATCTTGACTTAAGAAGTTCCTACCCATCTTCCCAATCCTCGCGTATTGGGTTGGCCAAAAAGTTCATTTGGGTTTTCCCTTAACATCTTACAGAAAAACCCAAATGAACTTTTTGGCTAACCCAATAATTTATTTATTTATTTGTTTGTTTGTTTTTGGCTGAGTTGGGTCTTCGTTTCTGTGCGAGGGCTTTCTCCAGTTACGGTGAGCGGGGGCCACTCTTCATCGCGGTGCGTGGGCCTCTCACTAGCTAACCCAATAATTTAGAGCAAAATTTGCAAACAGAGGTATGTTGCAAATGCATAGATAAATAACAGTTTTTAAAACAAAATCTTTAACGTTTAAAGTACAATCAATTCTGCTGTTTTATGGGAGCCAGTGGCTTTGAAATTCTTGGGAGACAAGAGGTTTCATTTCAAGGGCAGTTAGATCTGCCATGAGGATGCTGGACAAAGTACAAAACATGCTGCCATTTGTGGAAAACACATTGACACTTCAACAATAAAAGTGAAAAACAGTTAGACTGAAACGGGAAAAAAGCTTTACTCTTGAAACTTTAAAATAGCTGTGAAAGTTAGAACAAAACATCCAGTAGGTGAGGATGCCAGGAAATCTGTGACTACCCAAGAGGATGCCACGTGCTGCTGCAGGTGCCTGGAATTCACAAGCAGGGAAGGTCCTGATACCTTGGCACATGGAATAAAGTAGGAACCTGTGAGGAGGGAGACGGGGACTGAAGGGAGAACGTCCTCAACTTCTGTAGTTGGCTGAAGAGCAGCCATTACCTTCTATCTGAGATTAATTCACATCTCAACATTAAAAAAAACTGTGGAGGGTTTCCGGGAAGATGGCGGAGGAGTAGGACGCTGAGATCGCCTTCCTCCCCACAGATACACCAGAAATCCATCTACACATGGAGCAACTCCGGCAGAGCACCTACTGAACGCTGGCAGAAGACCTCAGACGTCCCAAAAGGCAAGAAACCCCGCACGTACCTGGAAGGGATTAAGAACGCTGCTTAAAGGAGCTCCAGAGACGGGCGCGAGCCGCAGCTAACAGCGCGGACCCCAGAGACAGGCATGAGACGCTAAGGCTGCTGCTGCCGCCACCAAGAAGCCTGTGTGCGAGCACAGGTCACTGTCCACACCCCCCTTCCGGGGAGCCTCTGCAGCCCGCCACTGCCAGGGTCCCCTGATCCAAGAAAAACTTCCCCGGGAGAACGCACGGCACGCCTCAGGCTGGTGCAACGTCACGCCGGCGCAACGTCACGCTGGCCTCTGCCGCCGCAGGACCGCCCCGCACTCCGTGCCCCTCCCTCCCCGAGTCAGCGGCTCCTTTAACCCCGTCCTGTCTGAGTAAAAAACAGACGCCCTCAGGTGACCTACACGCAGAGGCGGGGCCAAATCCAAAGCTGAGCCCCGGGAGCTGTGCGAACAAAGAAGAAAAAGGGAAATCTCTCCCAGCAGCTTCAGAAGCAGCGGATTAAAGCTCCACAATCAACTTGATGTACCTGCATCTGTGGAATACCTGAATAGACAACGAATCATTCCCAAATTGAGGAGGTGGACTTTGAGACCAAGATTTATGATTTTTTCCCCTTTTCCTCTTTTTGTGACTGTGTGTGTATGCTTCTGTGTGAGATTTTGTCTGTATAGCTTTGCTTCCACCATTTGTCCTAGGCTTCTATCCGTCCGTTTCTTTTTCTCTTAATAATTATTTTTTTATTTTAATAACTTTATTATATTTTATTTTATTTTACTTCATCTTCTTTCTTTTTTCCTTCCTTCCCTCATTCCTTCCTTCCTTCCTCTCTCCCTCCCTCCCTCCCTCCATCCCTTCTTTCTTTCTTTCTACTTCTACTAATTCTTTCTTTCTACTTTTTCTCCCTTTTATTCTCAGCCGTGTGGATGAAAGGCTCTTGGTGCTGCAGCCAGGAGTCACTGCTGTGCCTCTGAGGTGGGAGAGCCAACTTCAGGACACTGGTCCACTAGAGGACCTCCCAGCTCCACATAATATCAAACGCCGAAAATCTCCCAGAGATCTCCATCTCAACACCAGCACCCAGCTTCACTCAACGACCAGCAAGCTACAGTGCTGGACACCCTATGCCAAACAACTAGCAAGACAGGAACACAACCCCACCCATTAGCAGAGAGGCTGCCTAAAATCATAATAAGTCCACAGACACCCCAAAACACACCACCAGACGTGGACCTGCCCACCAGAAAGACAACATCCAGCCTCATCCACCAGAACACAAGCACTAGTCCCCTCCACCAGGAAGCCTACACAACCCACTGAACCAACCTTAGCCACTGCAGACAGACACCAAAAACAACGGGAACTACGAACCTGCAGCCTGTAAAAAGGAGACCCCAAACACAGTAAGATAAGCAAAATGAGAAGACAGAAAAACACACAGCAGATGAAGGAGCAAGATAAAAACCCACCAGACCTAACAAATGAAGAGGCAGTCTACCTGAAAAAGAATTCAGAATAATGATAGTAAAGATGATCCAAAATCTTGGAAATAGAATAGACAAAATGCAAGAAACATTTTACAAGGACCTAGAAGAACTAAAGATGAAACAAACAATGATGAACAACACAATAAATGAAATGACAAATACTCTAGATGGGATCAATAGCAGAATAACTGAGGCAGAAGAACGGATAAGTGACCTGGAAGATAAAATAGTGGAAATACCTACTGCAGAGCAGAATAAAGAAAAAAGAATGAAAAGAACTGAGGACAGTCTCAGAGACCTCTGGGACAACATTCAATGCACCAACATTCGAATTATAGGGGTTCCAGAAGAAGAAGAGTAAAAGAAAGGGACTGGAAAAATATTTGAAGAAATTATAGTTGAAAACTTCCCTAATATGGGAAAGGAAGTAGTTAATCAAGTCCAGGAAGCACAGAGAGTCCCATACAGGATAAATCCAAGGAGAAATACGCCAAGACACATATTAATCAAACTGTCAAAAATTAAATACAAAGAAAACATATTAAAAGCAACAAGGGAAAAACAACGAATAACACACAAGGGAATCCCCATAAGGTTAACAGCTGATCTTTCAGCAGAAACTCTGCAAGCCAGAAGGGACTGGCAGGACATATTTAAAGTGATGAAGGAGAAAAACCTGCAACCAAGATTACTCTACCCAGCAAGGATCTCATTCAGATTTGATGGAGAAATGAAAACCTTTACAGACAAGCAAAAGCTGAGAGAGTTCAGCACCACCAAACCAGCTCTACAACAACTGCTAAAGGAACTTCTCTAGGCAAGAAACACAAGAGAGGGCTTCCCTGGTGGCGCAGTGGTTGAGAATCCGCCTGCCGATGCAGGAGACACGGGTTCGTGCCCCGGTCCGGGAAGATCCCACATGCTGCGGAGCGGCTGGGCCCGTGGGCCATGGCCGCTGAGCCTGCGTGTCTGGAGCCTGTGCTCCACAGCAGGAGAGGCCACAACAGTGAGAGGCCCGCAGACCGCAAAAAAAAAAAAAAAAAAAAAGAAACACAAGAGAAGGAAAAGACCTACAATAACGAACCCAAAACAATTAAGAAAATGGGAATGGGAACATACATATCGATAATTACCTTAAATGTAAATGGACTAAATGCTCCCACCAAAAGACACAGATTGGCTGAATGGATACAAAAACAAGACCCATATATTTGCTGTCTACAAGAGACCCACTTCAGACCTAGAGACACATACAGACTGAAAGTAAGGGGATGGAAAAAGATATTTCATGCAAATGGAAACCAAAAGAAAGCTGGAGTAGCAATTCTCATATCAGACAAAATAGACTTTAAAATAAAGACTATTACAAGAGACAAAGAAGGACACTACATAATGATCAAGGGATCGATCCAAGAAGAAGATAGAACAATTGTAAATATTTATGCACCCAACATAGGAGCACCTCAATACATAAGGCAAATACTAACAGCCATAAAAACGGATATCGACAGTAACACATTCATAGTAGGGAATTTTAACACCCCACTTTCAACAATGGACAGATCATCCAAAATGAAAATAAATACGGAAACACAAGCTTTAAATGATTTATTAAACAAGATGGACTAAATTGATATTTATAGGACATTCCATCCAAAAACAACAGAAAACACATTTTTCTCAAGTGCTCATGGAACATTCTCCAGGATAGATCATATCATGGGTCACAAATCAAGCCTTGGTAAATTTAAGAAAATTGAAATTGTACCAAGTATCTTTTCCGACCACAATGCTATGAGACTAGATAACAATTACAGAAAAAGATCTGTAAAAAATACAAACACATGGAGGCTAAACAATACACTACTTAATAAGGAAGTGATCACTGAAGAAATCAAAGAGGAAATTAAAAAATACCTAGAAACAAACGACAATGGAGACACGATGACCCAAAAATCTATGGGATGCAGCAAAAGCAGTTCTAAGAGGGAAGTTTATAGAAATACAATCCTACCTTAAGAAACAGGAATCATCTCGAATAAACCACCTAACCTTGCACCTAAAGCAATTAGAGAAAAAAGAACAAAAAAAACCCAAAGTTAGCAGAAGGAAAGAAATCATAAAGTTCAGATCAGAAATAAATGAAAAAGAAATGAAGGAAACAATAGCAAAGATCAATAAAACTAAAAGCTGGTTCTTTGAGAAGACAAACAAAATTGATAAACCATTAGCCAGACTCATCAAGAAAAAAAGGGAGAAGACTCAAATCAATAGAATTAGAAATGAAAGAGGAGAAGTAACAACTGATACTTCAGAAATACAAAAGATCATGAGAGATTACTACAAGCAACTCTATGCCAATAAAATGGACAACCTGGAAGAAATGGACAAATTCTTAGAAATGCACAACCTGTCAAGACTGAATCAGGAAGAAATAGAAAATATGAACAGACCAATCACAAGCACTGAAATTGAAACTGTGATTAAAAATCTTCCAACAAACAAAAGCCCAGGACCAGATGGCTTCACAGGCCAATTCTGTCAAACATTTACAGAAGCGCTAACACCTATCCTTCTCAAACTCTTCCAAAATATAGCAGAGGGAGGAACACTCCCAAACTCATTCTACGAGGCCACCATCACCCTGATACCAAAACCAGACAAGGATGTCACAAAGAAAGAAAACTACAGGCCAATATCACTGATGAACATACATACAAAAATCTTCAACAAAATACTAGCAAACAGAATCCAACAGCACATTAAACGGATCATACACCATGATCATGTGGGGTTTATTCCAGGAATGCAAGGATTCTTCAATATACGCAAATCAATCAACGTGATACACCATATTAACAAATTGAAGGAGAAAAACCATATGATCATCTCAATAGATGCAGAAAAAGCTTTCAACAAAATTCAACACCCATTTACGATAAAAACCCTGCAGAAAGTAGGCATAGAGGGAACTTTCCTCACCATAATAAAGGCCATATATGACAAACCCACAGCCAACATTATCCTCAATGGTGAAAAACTGAAAGCACTTCCACTAAGATCAGGAACAAGACAAGGTTGCCCACTCTCACCACTCTTATTCAACATAGTTTTGGAAGTTTTAGCCACAGCAATCAGAGAAGAAAAGGAAATAAAAGGAATCCAAATCAGATAAGAAGTAAAGCTGTCACTGTTTGCAGATGACATGATACTATACATAGAGAATCCTAAAGATGCTACCAGAAAACTACTAGAGCTAATCAATGAATTTGGTGAAGTAGCAGGATACAAAATTAATGCACAGAAATCTCTGGCATTCCTATACACTAAGGATGAAAAATCTGAAAGTGAAATCAAGAAAACACTCCCATTTACCACTGCAACAAAAAGAATAAAATATCTAGGAATAAACCTACCTAAGGAGACAAAAGACCTGTATGCAGAAAATTATAAGACACTGATGAAAGAAATTAAAGATGATACAAATAGATGGAGAGAAATACCATGTTCTTGGATTGGAAGAATCAACATTGTGAAAATGACTCTACTACCCAAAGCAATCTACAGATTCAATGGAATCCCTATCAAACTACCACTGGCATTTTTCACAGAACTAGAACAAAAAATTTCACAATTTGTATGGAAACACAAAAGACCCCGAATAGCCAAAGCAATCTGGAGAATGAAAAACGGAGCTGGAGGAATCAGGCTCCCTGACTTCAGACTATACTACAAAGCTACAGTAATCAAGACAGTATGGTACTGGCACAAAAACAGAAAGATAGATCAATGGAACAGGATAGAAAGCCCAGAGATAAACCCACGCACATATGGTCACCTTATCTTTGATAAAGGAGGCAGGAATGTACAGTGGAGAAAGGACAGCCTCTTCAATAAGTGGTGCTGGGAAAACTGGGCAGGTACATGTAAAAGTATGAGATTAGATCACTCCCTAACACCATACACAAAAATAAGCTCAAAATGGATTAAAGACCTAAATGTAAGGCCAGAAACTATCAAACTCTTAGAGGAAAACATAGGCAGGACACTCTATGACATAAATCACAGCAAGATACTTTTTGACCCACCTCCTAGAGAAATGGAAATAAAAACAAAAATAAACAAATTTGACCTAATGAAACTTCAAAGCTTTTGCACAGCAAAGGAAACCATAAACCAGACGAAAAGATAGCCCTCAGAATAGGAGAAAATATTTGCAAATGAAGCAACCGACATAGGATTAATCTCCAAAATTTACAAGCAGCTCATGCAGCTCAATAACAAAGAAAACAAACAACGCAATCCAAAAATGGGCAGAAGACCTAAATAGACATTTCTCCAAAGAAGATATACAGACTGCCAATAAACACATGAAAGAATGCTCAACATCATGAATCATTAGAGAAATGCAAATCAAAACTACAATGATATATCATCTCACACCAGTCAGAATGGCCATCATCAAAAAATCGAGAAACAATAAATGCTGGAGAGGGTGTGGAGGAAAGGGAACCTTCTTTCACTGTTGGTGGGAATGTAAATTGATACAGCCACTGTGGAGAACAGTATGGAGGTTCCTTAAAAAACTACAAATAGAACTACCATATGACCCAGCAATCCCACTACTGGGCATATACCCTGAGAAAGCCATAATTCAAAAAGAGTCACGTACCACAGTGTTCATTGCAGCTCTATTTACAATAGCCCGGAGATGGAAACAACCTAAGTGTCCATCATTGGATGAATGGATAAAGAAGATGTAGCACATATATACAATGGAATATTACTCAGCCATAAAAAGAAACAAAATTGAGCTATTTGTAATGAGGTGGATAGACCTAGAGTCTGTCATACAGAGTGAAGTAAGTCAGAAAGAGAGAGACAAATACTGTATGCTAACACATATATATGAAACTTAAGAAAAAAAAAACTGTCATGAAGAACCTAGGGGTAAGACAGGAATAAAGACTGTGTCCTACTAGACCTACTAGAGAATGGACTTGAGGATATGGGGAGGGGGAAGGGTAAGCTGTGACAAAGCGAGAGAGAGGCATGGACATATATACACTACCAAACGTAAGGTAGATAGCTAGTGGGAAGCAGCCGCGTAGCACAGGGAGATCAGCTCGGTGCTCTGTGACCGCCTGGAGGAGTGCGATAGGGAGGGTGGGAGGCAGGGAGACACAAGAGGGAAGAGATATCGGAACATATGTATATGTATAACTGATTCACTTTGTTATAAAGCAGAAACTAACACACCATTGTTAAAAAAAAAAAACTGTGGTGGCATAAAACAAATCCGTGAACATGGTCAAAAGCTATCAACAGAGATTTTTAGAATTAAAATCTGGTCCAGTTAATATCTAAAGAAGTCAGATTAATTGTGGGTGCTTCAACAAATTTTGCAAAATGTACAGATGCACTAGCTAGAAGAAATCTCTACAAGTCTTTCCCCTTTCTGCCCTCACATTCACTCTGTTTTCTTTTTATTCTATCTTCCTCACTCAGTCTTTAATCTCTGTGCTTTTCCACGCTAATGTTATGCAGCTTCACTTTTCTATCCCTTTGCTATTTCTGTGCACTACTACAAACTCCAGGGGTAAATGTGGCCTGTAAGGTCTTCACCTCTACTCCCTGTGCATTTAATGCAGCATCACAAACATTCTCAAGGATTACTCCTATAAGTGTCCGCGTCACCTCCAGGCATCACCAACTCCAAATAAAGTTGGGAAGACGATATAAAGTGTGTCCTCACTTTTACCATGTGTGTGATGATCCCTAAGCTTCCGTGCTTCTGCCTCAGGCTTGTACCCCAGCCCCTGCTTCATTTGATCAAAAGATGCTCTCAAAAACAGCTGCAGGGGCTTCCCTGGTGGCGCAGTGGTTGAGAGTCCGCCTGCCGATGCAGGGAACATGGGTTCGTGCCCCGGTCCGGGAGGATCCCACATGCCGCGGAGCGGCTGGGCCCGTGAGCCATGGCCGCTGAGCCTGCGCGTCCGGAGCCTGTGCTCCGCAGCGGGAGAGGCCACAACAGTGAGAGGCCCGCGTACCGAAAAAAAAAAAAAAAAACAGCTGCAGTCAATTGTGTACACACTGGAAAGAACTGATGAGATCGTGTCATTGCTGTGTTTGGCTTGGGATAAAAGGTTTGGCCTTTAAATAGGAAAGTATCAAAGTGGGAGAACATCGCCTAGTTCAGGACGGCCACTGCTCCTCAAATCATCCACTGATGTGTCTTCTACACTTTGCCATTAGAAACCAACATCCACTGAACAAGTTCAAGCTGAGGAAAGAAGGGTTATGGCAATATGGATAACTTAAAGTAAACCATCCGTAATGAAATTCCTGAGAGTCAGTGAATATATGGCAACCAGGTTAAATGATGAAATAGTGGCATATAGAGTTTTTTTGAAGGTGTCATTGTTTTGGGAAAGTAGGAATACCTAAATCAAAGGCCCCAATGAAGATCACAGAAGAAGCAAATGTAAAAGTAACAGAGAAAAGGTTTAAATAACTAGTCTAGCATGATGAAAAACAGTATCGACAGTGGTACTGCCTAATCTAAATGTTGATCAGAGATTAATTTGACAAGTTAAAACATAAACATAACTTTACTTTCACAGTAACAAAAATTAAATATGTTCTACATCTTTTAATAACTCAAAGTCACACGTTGTCAAAAATATGTTATGGATACCACTTTAAATGAAACTGTACTTTTTCTATAAAATCCTTCATGGTATTTTATCAGTGGAGTTAGGAAAATCAGTTAGAAATGCAATGTATTGATACCAGATTCTGAAGCAGGTATTTAGCCTTTCAGAAAAGGCAGGAAATCACAAATTGAAACTGCAATTGCTTTTCTGAGGTGACAAGTTTCTCAATTCCAGCACAAAAGTTATGCCAAAGAGAGAGAGAGAAGGAATCATTTTATAGCGATAAAATGAAGATGAAAATGCTTGGTTTTGATTTATAAAATAGAGTTTAGAAATGATAAAATCTATTTAGCATGAAAATCCTTTAGACTGCCATAACATACTATATCAAGGTCTTTCCTAAACAAGTAGGGAAAAAAAGCATAAGTGAAGAAATTAGGAGGCCTGTGTCTTCCATCTAAATGTGCCACTAAGGTGGATGGACCTAGAGTCTGTCATACAGAGGTGAAGTAAGTCAGAAAGAGAAAAAAAAATACCGTATGTTAACACATATATATGGAATCTAAAAAAAAAAAAGGTTATGAAGAACCTAGGGGCAGGACAGGAATAAAGACACAGATGTAGAGAATGGACTTGAGGACACGGGGAGGGGGAAGGGTAAGCTGGGACGAAGTGAGAGAGTGGCATGGACACATATACACTACCAAATGTAAAACAGATAGCTAGTGGGAAGCAGCCGCATAGCACAGGGAGATCAGCTCGGTGCTTTGTGACCACCTAGAGGGGTGGGATAGGGAGGGTGGGAGGGAGATGCAAGAGGGAAGAGATATGGGAACATATGTATATGTATAGCTGATTCACTTTGTTATAAAGCATAAACGAACATATCATGGTAAAGCAATTATACGCCAATAAAGATGTTAAAAATTAAATAAATAAATAAATACATGTGTCACTAGTTCATCTTTCTGGCCTTTATCTCAGTTTATCTTGAAAATGAGAGAACTAGAAGAAGTGAATTTTACCACACTGATCTGAAATGTCATGCTTCAGTGCTAGTTTGTCAAATCTAGGTGTGTATATATACACATATATTTGGCCTGCAGGAGTTAATTTCCTTGATTCTAACAAGGATTCCTTTAAACTCTGTAGGCAGAGGATCGACAAAATAGAGATGAAAGGTACAGAATGTTATTGTTTATCCCTGATAGCAAATATGCAGAACATACATTAGAGAACTGCTTTCAAAAGGCCTATGAGCATTGTTTGAACACACACACACACACACACACACACACATCCATGACAATGAAAGAACATGGTGTTTAGTTTTGGTATGTAAATGGGATCACAGCCTGAACTGCATCACAAGGGCAGGAATTTGGCAGCAAGAGACACATCAAGTGGCATCACGGCCATGCTGAGCTTTAAAGGCTCTCAGGACATTATAGGAGAGCGTGCTGACACCAAAACTTATTTTTTTCTTTGTAATCATTGAGCTCTTTTGCGTTAAGCTATCTAGCCTCAGAAACATCAATGCAGGACAAATGTAGTTCTATCCATTCCAGAACACTCTTCTTCCATAGAGGATATTTCTTGCCTTAAAAATGATCAAAAAATGCTCATGAACTGGAATCTGATATTTACAAGTAGCTTCCTACAAGGTAATATGAAGACCATCAAGAGAAAAAAGTTGGGGGGGGGATAAGTTAGATCTAACTAGTACTTGATTTTTTTAAAAAATCCATTTGATATATTATTTTCCCTTTCAAGACAATGCAAACTGGATATACGTAATCATTTCCTTCAGTTTCTTTCCTTAATGCTTTGGTAATCCATAAAGACAAATTTCCCCACGTAATATGGTTCTATCAAATGATTCCACTTTCCAAACCAAAGGAACTCGAAGCCAGGACTAACTTTGTATTTTCATCATGTTGATAGGCAGGAACAAGCTGAAAAAGTGGAAAGTCACACTGCAGCATATTTTTCCTATTAAGGGATTTAGGGAAATAGACCAGAGTGATAAACAGCCCTCAGGAATAAAGAAGTTACTTCCTAATCAGAAAGTCAATTCAGGGGAGCAGCTCATAGAATCGAAGTAATAGAGCAGTTGGTACACTTCAGGATGGCTGGTCATGCCCCTGCCATTTTAGTCACACTCAAAAGTTGTCAACAGTATCATCTTTGAGCCATGTGTGTGCGTGTATTTTTGTGGGTATATGAGTCATGTTTGTGTGTGGATGAATTCATGTGTCAGTGAACAACATTTAGGAGTGAAACGAAGAATGAATACAACTGATTTATTTGGAAGCAGGGAACATGTTTCAAAATTTGTATCCCACCCCCTATACCCATGATGTCTTAGGCACAAAATATTTACATTTAAGTGCGTTTTTGAATAGGTGAACGCATACAGTGGGAATGAATGAATAAAATAAGAAGGTCAATTAAACAAGATAACGATAATCCAATGGGAGATTTCCCTTGGACTTAAATAAGCTCAACACTCTCAGGAGGGCAAGAATGGGAGCTAAAAATAAAGCTGCGTTTCATCTGAGCCTCATCACACTCCAGCCCGGCATAAATCACTAGACAATAGCCATGTACTTGGCGTACTTCCGTCTTATATCACTAAGGTATTAACACATTCAGTAATCAACTGCATGGCTCCCTTCCTGTGGTGCAACTTCGACAGGCAATTAGGAAAACTGTGAAGGCTAATAATTCACTAAGCATCATATATGGAATTCTACAGATATAGTGGGAATGAAGAAATACTCCAGAGGTTGATGCCTGCCCCAGATCAGAATGATGTTCAGAGAAGCTTAGTTTTATAAGAATTTTGAGCATCCAGAGGACAGCTCTTCCTTACCAAAATAAAGTAAAATTGAAGAATTTTATTTGCATCACTCGGAGATTAAATTACATGAGTACTCAGGCTCATGTAATGTGTTTTCAGATGACGCTTAAGGGCAGTGTGAACTTTGTCAAGTTGCTTAATTTCTTTGAACATTTCCTCTTCTGTTAAAATGTGGCTAAGAAAAAAAAAATGTGGATAATCACGTCTCCTTCTCTGAGTTAGGGCGAACATAAAATGGAATGAGGTGTGTGAACGAACTTGATGGGTATCTAATAGAGCAGGATCTCTGTCAATGTGTTTCTTCTTTCCTAAATTTCTCATTTTAAGTCTGGGAGACAGGCTGTGGAGAACTGTCCACATTTAATTCACTTCAACAAATAAATAAAAAAATCATAATCACAGCCTGATGTTTTATTGCTCAGATCACAGCCTATTACCCCATCACCTCTTCCCACCCCTACCTGTCTACACCCAGGGCATAGAGACCACGTACAAATTCTCCTAAACTCTTCCCATGAGAAACTCTACCAACCACACAACCATAACTGCCTGATCACTTAACTTTCTCTATAATGTTCTAGCATAGGGAAGAATGGAAAATGTGAGAAAGAAGAAAATAGGGAGCAGGAAGGAGGGATGGATTAGATGAAGTGGAAAATTTCAGATTCCAAGGAGACCTCCTCAATGGCTTCCACCTGCCCCACCTATGTAGTAACTCTAAGCCTAAATAACGTGCATCAGGAATTGTGAGCTTATGAAAGGATCCAAGTGTCAATGCCCATCTTCACCCCACGGCCCCACTCCTCACGGTGAGATGGGCTAGCTCACATGACCCTGAATTATCACTATGATGTAGTGATAATTCAGTAGTGTAATTTGAATTTTCCAACCCCATTCCAAATTCAGGATCATGGGTTTAACAAGAAAGATGTTCCCTATGTTTAAAAAAAAAAGCATCCTATCAGAAAATCACAAAGTTAAGATTTTTATATGTAGTCTGATTATCTCTTTATTTTCCTATTTTAATTTATGTGAATTCATGTTTTATCACACAACCTTAAATGGTGTTCCCTGAGCCCCAGTATAGTTTTCTACTGACAACTCAGTGTTTATGACTCTGTAAATTCTCATGTTCAGCCCTGATCCTTCAGAGTCACGTATTCAACAGGCTGAAAAAAATGATCGGCTTTGGTTTGCCATTGGTCCTCTATGCCTGATATGTCTAGAAACGAATTTGACAATGTTCTTCTATATTCTCCATTTCAGTAAATGGCACCAACATTTACCCAGACAACCAGACTAGAAACCTGGTGACTACAGCACTCCACTGCCTAAAACCATCCCTAGCATTGCCTTTAGAACAGAGTCTAGTTCAGCAGCAAGGTAAAAAGTCCTTCAGTCCTTATTTCTTGCTAGCTTTACCCTTCATTACTTGTACATTCTGGTAATAACCAAATTGATTCTAGGCCCCTGCACAGATCTTATGCCTCTTTCCCCTCTGCCTGAGATGCCCGTCGCATCCCTCTTGACCCATAAGCCTACCCTTTAGGGCAGAACTGTACGTGCACAGTGATCCAAAAGCATCACGCGATGCATGTCATACATCACCACCTCTGTGAAGAGCCTCACCCTCCTAATTAAAATGTCAAACAAGCCCATGCCCCGAGATTCTCAACCCCTTTCTCTACTCATTTTAGTCTATAGCACAATGGCCATGAAAATATATAGCACTGACCTACTATACATTTTGTTTGTTTTTTGTCTCTCCAAGCCCACCAGGATGTAAACTCCCCAAGGAGAGGACTTTTATCTGTTGTGTTCATTGCTACGTCCCCAGTATAAGTAAACATATGCATGAATATGCCAATCTCCCACACGATAGTATATTGAAATGCATGTTTATGTGGCAGTTTTCTTTGCTAAACAATAAATTTCTTAAGGCCAGAGCCTAGGCTTTTTTATATTTTAATCCCCTAATATCTCACACAGTGCCTATAGCATAATTAGCACTCAATCAATGTTATATTAAATTGAAGTTTAAGTTTAAACAAAGATTCATTCACTAAAGAAAGAACCTTTAGATTTCTTCAGATTCAGAGACCTTGTTAACATTTTGATTTTAGCTGTTAGTGGTGGAGCCTTCAGCAGGTTATGGAATTCCCTGAACCTCAGTTTCCCCAATTGTAAAATGAGAATAAATATGTTCCCTATGTCATAGTCTTTTATGAAGAATAAATGCAAATCTGGGAAGTGCTTTACAGATTGTCTGGCATACAGAAGTCACTGAATAGTTGTTAGCTGTTTTAATCCCATGGTGTTGATAATGAGGATAATAAAGAACACTTACCCAGAATGAATAACAGAAAAACCTGGAAAGGGCATAGTCTTTGGTCCTTGCCTTTGACATTGGACTGACCCCATTCCTGGGGTGGGACAGTAAAGACAGTGCCACCAACAACTGCACAGAGCCCTGGGATGGAACCACAAATGAAAGCTGCTGCCTTGTGAAGTGTCTTTTTGAGAATGTGGCCCCCATGAGCTACATGGTATACTTCAATTTCTTTGGGTGTGTCCTGCCAAAGGACAAAATGTTTAGAAAATGTTTTAGGAAATTCTCTCAAGCACAAGGGATCATCAGAAGAGGGAAATTCTTCTGCAGTGGGAAGCTTTAGCAGCAGGCTCTCCTCAGCCAGGACAGAGAAGTCTTTGCAGTTGCATAATCATAATTAAATAGGGCAGCTCTTTTCTCTCCCTTTGCTGGCAAACTTTCTGGAGACAAGCGGCGCTTCCTCTCTATATCCCTGTACCAACCAAGCAGTCAAGCATAAAGACGTGTATATGCCCATGTCTCTGTCTTCTCGATTGTCCAATATAACCAGACTGAAAATGAGTAACTCTATTTTTGCTAAATGACACTTTTTCAGATAAATCTGACTGCCCGTTTTTTTTTTCCCCTTTGCACTATTAGAAATTCTGGCAGGATGTTTTTTTTTTTTCTTTGCATTTAGATTACAAACTCCATATGTCAAGGATGTTTGTCTCCTTCACTGCTGGTACCAGTGGCCCAGAGGCCACTGGCAAATAGTATCGAGAGCCTGGAAAATAGTATCTGTTCCATAAAAATTCATGGAATAGAATTGTTTTTTGGTGGTTTTTTTTGCGGTACACAGGCCTCTCACTGTTGTGGCCTCTCCCGTTGCGGAGCACAGGCTCCAGACGCGCAGGCTCAGTGGCCATGGCTCACGGGCCTAGCCGCTCCGCAGCATGTGGGATCTTCCCGGACCGGGGCACGAACCCGTGTCCCCTGCATCGGCAGGCAGACTCTCAACCACTGCGCCACCAGGGAAGCCCGGAATAGAATTTTTGAAACCACTAATTGATATTCAATTGTAGGCTGCACTGCAGAACAATTTTAGTATATAAATCATACCAAAGAAGCAATGCATTAAACTACCCATGAGAACTATACTGTCCTAAGTCTTGTACTATATTGATATGGCTGCCATAATGGTACCTCTCCTGTTCACGGTCAGGTCTGCTAGCTTTGTATTCTCACGGTTGAGTATTCAATACTTGGAGGTAATAGTTCTTCTTGGTGAGGAATTAGGCTAATTTTCAGAGAGTGGGTGCATTTTCATCTCAAATCTTTGCCCAATGTGTGATTCCTCTAAGTTTTTCACATTGCTATTAGGAGTCCTATGGATACCGAATTCTTTAGAAGGCGCATTCCATTCTTTTATGGTTTCTGTGAGAAGCCATAAAAGAAGATTTATTTCAAGAATAAATCTTGAAAATGGGGAAATGACTATTTTCTTATTTAAAAACAGGAGTTCGGCGAGCACTTACCAGAACAGAAGTCGTCAGAATATCTGTCATAGACAGCCTTGCAGTCCCTTTCATCACACTCACAGGTGTCCCCATGAATATCCCCCCAGTCTCCAGTCGGGTCAACATCATGGCAAGAACATTCACCACACACACAAATCCCTAGAGGGTAAAAATAATTTTAAATGGGTCTAGTGAAGAAAAATCATGAGAGAAAGCATCTTACACATTGCTTTTTTTTTTTCTGTTGTTACTTTATATTTGGAAAATACACGTATTCAGGAAAAATATTCTATAGAGGAAAACACCATCTAAAGTTAACAGTAGAGATTCTTTAATAAACAAAAGTTACTATCTATGTCTATACTTATGTGCGATCGCAGGATGTGAAATAAGCACCGTGCTGGTTTGACTCAAAGATAATACCAACACAATTAACGTAAGATGTAATCCTTGCTCTCAAGAAGCTTACAATTTATTTGACCAAAAAAACGCTAATGAAAAACAAACAAGCACCTAAAGTACTAATGTTTTGTAAACTAGGACATAAATACTGTAAGAGTTTGGGGAAGGGGAAATCAGTGTGGGCTGAAGTAATTAAGGTAGATGGCTTGGATAAGCATAGAGAACGGGAAATGTTCTAGGAGGACTGAAGGTAGAACAACTCAAGGAAAGTCAAGAAAGCAAGAATAAGCAAAGGAGGGTGGGAATGGACGTGGGGATCCTAAGTAGACCTGACTCATTGGAGCAGAAGGTGCATATTAGGTAGGCTAAGAAGTCAGGTTGGCTGGATCAGATGAGCTCAGGTTATAGAGGACATTGGTGTAGGTGGAGAGATATAACTTTGGTCGTTGGGAGATTTGTATAGGAGAAATGCTTAGTTGTAAATCATATTAACTTTGTGTGAATTTTAGTAATCATCTTTAGGGTAACCAGTTAATCACTGTGGAAAAAAAAAAAAGGTTAAATCCCTTTCTTACCTCTTAGATCAAAGTAAATTCTAGCTAGATTAAAGATTTAAGGATATAAAATAGAACCATAAAATATGAAATAAATTCATTTTTATTCAAAAGTCTCAAAGCAAATTATTTAAAGGAAAAAAGAAAAAGCTTTAACGACATAAAAATCTAAAATTTGGGTTGGGGGCAAGACACCAGAAACAAACTAAAAGATAAAAACAGCTAAAACAAGTGGTCATATGTATGTAAAAGACAAAGCTACTTTCACAAACATATAAACAATTCTTATGAGTTCATATCTAAAGACAAATATGCCTACAGCAAAACAGACAAAGGCAAAGAACACCAATCGGAAATTCTGTGGAGAGAAGTTATGATGATAGATAAACATAAAAATGTTTACCACTCAAGCTACCATGATGAAGGGGTGAGGGACTTTTAAACAATAGTGAGTTAGAAATTATTTCAGACATACGATTGACAGAAATAAAAAAGATTGTTAGGATCAAGAGTTGGTGAAATGTCCAAAATGTCCAACTTTCTGGGTGGCAATTTCACAACATATACTTTTTAAATGTGTGTTACATATAACATAACAGCACACTTCAATTAACATATCTAAAGGAAAGGAAAAGTACACGTACAGGGATATTAAATATGGTGGTATTCATGTTATTGAAAAACCACTAGTGACCTAAATGTTCATCAATGGGGAATTCATGCAGTCATGGCCCATGCAGAGTTTATATATTAAAGGAAAATACAGGTGAATTAGCAGGATATATAATCAGATCTACTCTGTAAAAATTAAAGAGAGGACTTTTCTTTATAATTTTGGTCCCAAGGTCAGGCCTTTTGCTTTCCTTTCTCTCTATGTACAGAAACCTGGCGCATTTCACTCTTCTATGACAGCCTGTAAAAAAGATAAAGTTGGTTGTGTGCCCAGGATTTCATGTAAGCATTACCTATTAAAGTGAATCATTCATTTAGAGAAATGAAAAAAAAATAAGTTTCCAGCTTTCTAGATTTTTACTACTGTATAGAAGGAAATTGACCACTCACTGATATCTTCAAGTAGTCAGAAGAGTCCAACATGGCTCTTTATCTACCAGTACAGCTGACAAAGGGAAAAAGAACAAGTATTTGCAAGGATTTTCCTAAAAGTGTTTAAAACTATTTGATTTGATATCAAACGCTTAGTTAACTCACGTTAAATTATGTTAGCAATACTAATATATTTTTTAAATTCCTGCTTAAAGTCACTCTCAATTCCACATGGCTATATTTTGTTCAATATCACATTTTTATTATTGCATATAAAAGTTAAATGACTCCATATCAATTCTGTATCGCAACACAAGCCTTCAATTTACTCATAATTAAGATGAGAGTTTTTTTTGGAATGCTCTCCGGATAATTAGATGCTCATGCTGTAGATGGTTCTGTTAGTCAAGAGACATTCAACAGAAATATCTACAAGAATTGCCTTTTCCCTGTACTATGCCATTTCTGGAAGGCTGCCAAAGAAATTACAGTCCCTGTGTTAACTATCTGTTCAGTGAAGCTGAAAGTATGACAGCAACTTTCTTATCTTCCTGCTTTCTGCCCAATAAAAAATAAGAAAGAGAAGCTTGTTGGTAGAGGAAATGTTGATTTACATCAAACACTATAAAAGATGACTTCCACATGGAAGGAAATATAGAGAAACGCTGGGTTAATAATTAAAGAGGTTTGTTTTTTTCCCAATTACATAGTAACGAGTATGAAAGACACACCTCTGTTACTGCAGACTCTGCCATCTGGAGATGTGCATCTTCGCTTGCTCTCCCAGGGGGTGATGTCACACTGGAATTCGCATTTATCTCCATGCCAACCAGCCTGGCAGTAACAGTTTCCACAGTAACACTTTCCGTGGCCTTTACCCAAAATGAATTTTATACGGTGAGGAAAAAAGCAACTTTTAAAAGCAGAATTAACTTTCTACCTCTTGGTGATCATTTTTGCCTTTGGAAATAATCCACCTGCTCCACAGCCCTTGCTTAAAATAATCATATTATATAGTTTGCCCCCAAAACATCACAGGTGTGCCTATACCTACATAATTACACACATAAAGCAAGTCAAGGCGTCCTCTAACTTGTCCTAGCCAAGTGGCTGATTAAAATGACAGAATTTTAAAGAAATGGCATGAAAGACTGTGCAAGTCTATTACGTTCCAATCTCAGATGTGTACATCAAACTCAAACGTATATAAGCATTCACTCTAAGAGCATTTCTTGATATTTGAAATCAACCATTGAGAAAGCAATGGTGCATACTTCCTTGGATGCACATTATTAATGGCCATTTCTTAAACCAGAGAAAATATTTCATCTTTTCATTCAACTGTGTCCTGCAAGCTGTTGTGTCTTACCACATGGAAAAGAGGTTTTCAGCTAAATCAGTGTTTAGTAGTCATTTAAACTACTAATTACAAAGAAAATACCACGGACCCTTGGCCTTACAATCAAATTCCCCTCCTATCTGTCAAGAGGGTACAAATGCTAGGTAAGGACAGCCCATCATTTTGTGTCCAGATGCCTCCACACAATTTCAGCTCCCTCCATGCTGTAAACTGTTACTCTGCTTGTTTGTACTTATGTCCAAACAATCTGTAATGAACGGTCACCTCATTGCTTCCTGCACCCATGTCCAGCAATCCTACAAATTCCCAAAAGATGACAATACCTTTTATCCCAAATCACTTTTTATATCCTCCCTTTTTGTAGTTATGCCACCCAACCATGAATGTATGTCCTTGTTCTAGCAAATCTGATGAAAACCAGGGCCATTTTGGTTTTTAGTCTATTCTTTCTGGTTTATAGGAATTTATGTTTTATCAGAGTCTATGGCTAAAGTCTTTGTTCTTGCCTCTCTCTTCTCCAACAGTCATCATCCCAGAGGGCCATGGGAAACTAATTGTGAGGCTATTTTTCTTTCTAAACCCTATGGCATATCTGGCCAATGGCAAGAGTGTCAGTAGGGCCTGAGACACTCACATATGAAGGGAGAAATACAGTAGAATATTCTGGTCTCATGACATTCTTGTCTCTCAGATGAAACTTCCTGCCAGCAGGCATACATGAGAGAGACAGAGAGAGCGAGAGATGAAGAGAAAGTGCTATAGCGAGATAGAGAGAAAGAGACAGGGACCCAAGCATACCATGCCATGTTTTCTGTCTAAATGAGCTGTAATCGGGGTATCCACAGAAAACCTCTTTTTAAGCTAATAGACAATGATCATTTCTACAGCAAATTTTAATTTGTTCACTTAAGCAAACATAAAGGCTATCAAATGATTTCATCAATAATAAAATATTAAAGCTATACTTTTTTTTATAAACTTCAAAATATCTCTATATGTATACACACACAAAAATAAATCACATTCCAGTATTACATCACAAGCCTTAGGAACTTGAGGATTACACTGGAAGAAAGCAAGACAACTTTTCCTAGGAGTCAGGTTTTTTTTTTTTAAACTTCAAAAAGTAGAATTTCTGCTATAATCTCAGAAATCTTCAGAAATTTATTCCTCTGTCATTGTAGGAAATTTATTTAAGATGCTACCTATGTAAGGCTTACCATGAGATTAACAAATGATCATAAATCTTCATTCTTCAAACCCAAATTCTTTGTATGTTTATAAAATTCAGCATTGAATTGGGGTTTTACTAAAAAATCATTGAGGTAGAGGCGAATAGGATTACTAGGATAAATCATGTAAGGCTATACTGTATGCAGATACATGTGGAAAATTAAGCAGATATATTCATAGCTCAAATGAAAATACTGTAATAAGACATATCTGAATAATTGAGATAAAATATGAGCCTCAGGACAATACACACTCCAGACAAGGAGCATCATTCTCTGCTTTGTGCAAACTAATGGTGTAAGAAAATCTGCTTTTGAATTGCTCCATTATTGGGCTGTAGGATCACCTCTCAACAGAGTGGTTTTATGTGAATGACACATGGAAAAATCTAGAATCCCAGTCAAGGTCATCCCCAGAGGCTGTTTACTGGAGTGCTAAGTATCTGTGGTCAGAGACTTTGCACCATGAAATTGCTTTAGCCTCGAACCAACGGAAATAATGAGTGGAAAGCTTGAGAGTTAAACATTTCCTGTTGTTTCCAGTTCAATGTTTATATTTACACATGCAAACAGACTTTGCTTTGGTGGTGTGCATCAGAAAACACTGACTCCACACATGTTCCCTTCCTCTTTTTTGATCTGTAATAATTGGAAATAAGATATCAGGACAAACACATAATATCTGTGGGTAGACTTATCTAATTTTTCTAATTATTTTGGAATGAGCCCTTTAGCAGAATTGTCTGAACAGCATCCAGCTTAGGTCACTGGCTTGAAAAATGAAGGTTCGTGTTTGTTGGTTTTATCTTGGTTGGTTGTACAGCAAGGAAACCAGAGAGAAAAAACCAAGCTGACCTAAAATAAGAGCATCTGGATGACCACAGGAATTGAAGCCACAATTTGTTTTTGTAAACAAAAGGACAGCTTAGTGACACTGTATGGCCCTCTGGCTCCCCCTCGCCCCATTTGCTCCTGATCCTTGAAGGGAAAATAGGATTCCATGCACCGAGTCTTTTCAGATTTCAATAAAGAAGCAATTACTGCCGGATAGAGAGATGAGGCCAGAGGTAACCAGGTTAAAATGTTTAGTAACAGCAGAGAAGAATTTACCTAAACTGAAGGGATTCTCACTGCTGTTTACTTTCCTCTCCTGTGCCAGCACGATTGAAACTCTCTCTCTCTGGGCACAAGCTTGCATATAGGTAAGCAGAAGAGAAGGGCACTGTGGGTGGTGAGAAAGGCTTTTCTCACGGAGCTCCAAACTCCAGGGCAGTTCTCTATGGTGAGGGGTCAACAGCACAGTCTCTGGCATCAGACAGACAGGAGTCTAAATTCCATTCAACCCTGGTAAGTCATTCCAAATGCTGGTAAGTTACCCAATGAATGTGAAGTACTTATTGCAGTGCTTGACATTAGCAAGCACACAATAATTGGTACAACAGAAAAATGGACTAAGGTAATGGTGGTCTGTAGAAACAATCATGAAAAAAGTTATCTGAGTGTGTGGTGGGGAGGGATAGATTCTAGGCTAATAATCCTATTGGCCTTCAATGTCCCCAACAGGACATGAGACTGTTCAAAGTTTTATGGTTCAGAACGGGAAAGACAATGCAATTAAAACATGCAATGGAGAGACTGGGATAAAAGAAGCAGAATAAAAGCAGTTAAGGTGAGCAGAGAAGACAGAGTCCAGCTAGGACCACTACAGAACCATGTAGTTGGCCTGTCGCCATATTGATCTGGCTCTCCTTGGGGAACAATCTGATTTTGCATTTAAAAAGTACTAGTCTGCTCTAAATATCATATGATATCATTTATATGTGGAATCTAAAAAAATTATACAAATGAATTTATTTGCAAAACAGAAATAGATACACAGATATAGAAAACAAACATGTTTTACCACAGGGGATGGGATAAATTAGGAGTTTGGGATTAACAGATACACACCACTGTATAAACAGATAAACAACAAGGACCTACTGTATAGCACAGGGAACTATATTTAATATCTTGCAATAACTATTATGGAAAAGAATCTGAAAAAGAATATACATATATATATGTGTGTATATATATACACACATATATATATCTGAATCACTTTGCTGTACACCTGAAACTAACACAACATTGTAAATTAACTATACTTCAATAAATAATGGTTAAAGAATAAAATCTATAAAAAAATTTTAAGATGTACTAGTTTGCTCTGAATGCCTTAGTCTAACTTTCCCTATATGAAGTGTATTCCAAATAAACATAGGTTCAAGTTAAATGAGTAAACTTAGCACAGAAATTCATAGAAATAAAAGTGCAATGAAATAGGTGAAAAAATCAAGTACTTTTATTATCTTCTGCAAAGTTAATATACATACCTCCACATATTTCTTCTGTTTCATCATCTATGCACTCTCTATCATCACACTCACAAAATTTACCATAAACGAGTCCATTTCCATCTGAATTATCACACTTACACCTGCCACAGTGACATGTACCTAAACCATTAAAACAGAGCAAAAATTATTTGTTAACTGCATATAAATTAGAATTAATGAATTTTAACCTATCTCTTTCATAGATAAAGCCAATTCAAATCAATTTAATATTCCAATTAGGTTTTACTGTGGGTATGATGAGATAATGACATTCTTTCTTGAGATTATTGTAGCCCAGCAGTTATGTTTTATAGCACACAGCTATTATGATTGACCTCTAATAGTTTCATGAATCTGACCTCCCCAAGAGCAGAGCTACTTTATACATGTCCATCCAATCAATGCGTGAATGAATATCTTCTAATTACACCTGGGTCTTAGGTGAACTAAAGCAGAAAATTCTAAGCTTTGTGAGAGAAGTAACCTTGCTTATCTTCCTCACCAGTTATTTATTCAATGCTTTGCACAATATTTGAACATATTATTTATATAATGAATATTTGTAGAATTCATTATCAAATGCATAAATGAAAACCTTAGGTGTCCCTAATAATTTCATACCCACAGTGTTAAACTGATAGCCATGTCATTATGACTATGGGACCAGAGTGGGTTTTCTTATGCATAGAGTCCTGGGACCTCACCAAAACCTCAGGGCAGCTCAGGGTGATACAGAGGCACTGGAGTCATCTAGTCTACCGCACACAACATACCCAGCCAAGTTTGAGGATTTGACTACAACTCCAAGAGTGATTTCACTGACAATAAAACAGCATTCAAAGGATACTGAGAAGTAGAATGTCCATTTGAGGAGCTTCCTTTTTAATGCCTATTTTTAAATTTTTAATCGATCATCACAGCAGTCACCATACAGTAATTGAGACTTTGCCATTCACCAGTATCATCCTAGACTCTGGAAATGCAACAGGAGATTGATTCAGCCATAATCCTCCTCTTAAAGTTTTATATGAGTAAAAAACAATGTGATAAAATCAGAGAAGTGCAAACTGCTGCAGAAACACATAATAAGGGGATTTAACTGAGACCTGGTAGTCAAAGATAGAGTCCCTGGGGAATGGCTCTTAAACTGAGAACTGAAACAAGTAAAAATAATAGCTAAGAGAATTGAGAAGGTGAAAAAGCCCACTTCCAGCAAGAAACAACAGCAAAGGCTCTGAGGTAAAAGAGGGAATAAGGGAAAAAAGAAAAAGACAGCTGGCGTATAGCAGAAAATAAAGTGGAAAATGTCATGAAAGGAAAAAGGCAACTAAAGATGCAGTTTACGGAAGTCTAAGAGGTCACATTAAAGATTTCCAACTTGAATCAAGCATGTACTAGCAGAAAAATGAGAAGCCATTGAAATATTTTCAACAAGGGAGTCATGTGATCAGGTATTCATTCCCACCCTGTTACTCTGGTTGTCATATGGAGAATGAACTGAAATGAGGCCAAGTAGATATGAGGGAATGTTAGTTCATTAGTCTGCAGGAAAGAAGATAGAGGCTGACCCAGGTCATGGCTGTGAGTTTATAAAAAAGCAAACACACGTGGTGATATTTTCAGGAGAAAGAAAAGATGACTCGGTCACTGGGTCTGAGAGGTAAAGGATGGGAAGGAACCGAAGATGATACTATGGATATTTGAAATGAGCTACTGGATACTGGCAATTCTGTATGTGGTGTACCAGAAAGAGCACAGATTTAGGACTGAGGTAGATTTGCAGGCATATCTAGATCTTAATCTCCACTAGCTATACATATCTGAGGTCATTACTTTTATCTCTAACTCTCAAATTCCTTATCTGCAAATAACGTCTTCTTCATAGAGCTGCTGTGTGGATCAAGTGATAAATATATCACCCAGTCATCTATCTAAAAATGCTACTGTGTCTAGCACACTGTAGACTTTCAGAAAATGTTGGGTTCTTTGTCGTCTCCCATTAAGACATCGAGTATATCAGCCATATTCCCAAATATTTTCTCCAGACACATTTTATATTTATGGATCCCACCACTTCCTGGTTCCATACTCTCTGCATGATTCTGTTACACAGGTCACTTGTGATTTGCTATTCTCTTTAAGTGTTCTTTCTCTCACAGTCACATATAAATGGTGATTCTGCAGAATTTGAGCTTGTTATTTTTCTTCCTTGAGAATACTTGTGTGAATTTTACTTCTATCAAACTTCTTTTTATAAACGAAGTTTATAAACTAGTTTATAAACTTCGTTTTATAAACTATTTTAATTTATAAAAGGTCATTTCCAATCTAACGCTACAATTCATGGTATTGCGTCATCTCATTTTGTTCTCTAATTATCACCCGTCTTTTTCATTTTCACATTTATTTATGCTGTCTTTCAACCATCCACGTATCCGTTCATTAAATTTTCTCATTGCTTTATTATATTATTGGCGAAGTCATAAGTGCTATAGAAGATAATAAGATGGATAAAATTAAAACTAAGTAAATCATAGACCAATAAGAAAGAGCAAGGTGATTGATAATTTTTACATATACATATATCTATATGAAACCAGATGACGCAAAGGCATTTGCAACAGATTTGTGACAAATGCTATAAAGATAGTATAAACCTCAGTCTGGCTCTGTGAAGGAGGAAAGGCACAGTAGGGGAGTAAGTTCTTGAGTTGGCACTTGATGTATAGATAGAATTTCAACAAGTGGAGATGGAGAAAAAACTTGTGATGTTGAAGAAAGAGCCTGGGCTAAGGAATAAGGATGGAGGATTTAACAGAGAAGAGTCTGGCTTTAGTTTGGAAAAAAGGGTAGTAAAGGCAGACAGTATAGGATCAAGAATATTGGTCAAGAATTTTAGAATTTATCTGTTGGAAGACCAGGAGCCCTTCATGGGTAGGGAGAGAGGTGTAACATAGTTAGGGCTACGTATGCAGTCATTGTTTTCAGGAAAGATGGGAAGGAACAGCCTCTGCCTCTGAATTCTACAACTTCTCACTGACGTCCCCCACAGGCTGGCTCACTCCAATCCACACATCTGAACTGTTCCTGGGTGATGCAGGAAGTTTACAACAGTTCAGAGACTTCCTGTCTTACTCATCAAGTAGAATTCACAACTGAGGCTCCAAGATACGGCATATGGAAGCCCAGGCAAAAGTGCCAGACTCGCGTGCTCATGCTGTGTCATCCTGCATCTCTTTCTTGGTTGCCAGTTAACTCAGTCTCTAGGATTGGTCTTCTGTTTTATGCTAGATTATTTTAGCTCTGACTTTTCATTCTGCCTAATATAGCTGCCTCTTTCTAGGATGACTCCCTGTCTTGAACACCAGCATATATTCCTGATGCAATGGTGCTGGAGCCTTGCTTTGCTCTGCAGACTGTGCCTTGCCATTCTGCGCCCCTACGGAGTCAACTTCTGGAACTCCTTTAGTCCCCAGCTCCATCTCCATCTCCCCCTGCCCTTCAGTCTTCTGCCCATTCCATACACCTCCTCTTCCCCTTCTGTTCCAAGCTGCTTCCTGCAAATCACACTGCGATATGAGGGGGAAAGATTAGTATAGAGAACTCAGACACTAATGCAGTTTGGGGGCAGTAGTCCTGAACTAGGCTGGTAGAAGTAGGCATTAAAAGAAAGCTATGTGACAGCAAGATCCCCAAAGTAAACCTGAAAGGCTTAGAAACTGAGAAGAGAGTAAGAGACAGAAAAAAAGATTGTGCTGCCTGTGGAAACTGTCTAAAGACACATTAAAGGATGTCGAAGAGATATGACAGCCAGATGTAACACTACCCCTAGACTGGATCCTATACAGAGGTGGTCGCAATGATGTAAAGGGCATTGTTGGGTCAATTGACATAACTGGAATATGGACAGTAAGATTACATAAAAGTATTGTATCCATGTTAAAAAAATAGAGGTAGAGATATCTTAGAAACGTATTTTATATCTTATCCAATGTGTTTCATCATCTATTGAAACAATTCTGTAAATTTTCTCCTTTGAGATGTGTTGATGTGGTGAATCATGCATTTAGATTCCTTAACATTGAAACATCTTTGGATTCCTAAACTAACCCCTATGTGGTTATAATGTGTTATTAAAAAGAAAAAAAATCCTGGATTTGAAAACCAATCAATCAATCAATCAATTAATCCATCCATCAATCTGAAAATAGAGTACAAAGAAACAAAACTGAAATTGATTTCAAGTCTTATTACTGAAAGAAGTTTGGAAAGCATGAAGTTTTCAAAACAAAAGAGGCTATATGGTGAGTGTGTGTGTGTGTGTGTGTGTGTGTGTGTGTGTGTGTGTGTGTGTTTAGAGGGTGCCATGAACCGGAAGTAGAGAAATTCTACTGAGACGAAAAGAAAAAAGGAAGTGCTGGAGAGAAGCCAGGAGAGTATCAGTGAACACAGAAAGTAACCTGACCGTTAGTACTTTCGTCACGGTCCCGGTCCCCAGCTGCTCCACTCACAGCTTGCCTTGGCAGTAGACCTGATTGCTATTAGCAAAACCTACTGCACTGAATCGACACAGAGCAACTCCTGTCAATCAAAGACTGTGGAAAGCTCCCAGCTCTGAATGCAGAAGGACTCTGCCAACAATGGGAGCTTCAGGGGGGAAGATACTCATTTATGTAGTCAAACCCTGGCCTTCAGCATGCAGAGCAAGAGGCTCACACCCCTGGATCTACGTAAGAACTACCCAGAGAACTTTAAAAAAAACCACTAGAGTCCATATCAGATCCCAAAGCAATTAAATCAGAGCCTCCAGTGTAGGACAGGCGCATTCTCAAGTTCAACCAGGGCTGAGAAAAAACTGACTTTGAGGTTCTACGTGCCCAACTGTTAAAAGAGTATTTAATTATAGTAACACTGGCTGAACACCATTGAAACCAAAACCACAGTTGTTGTGTTTTATATGATTTTGGTAATTAATTTTAACAGCTCCTCTGTAAATTTCTAAGAAATATTTTTAAATGACGTCTACCAGATATACAAATATTTTAGTCAAACAAAAATCTTGCTATCACTATATTCTGCAATGGTTTTCACATCCAGGGCATTGGAAACCCCCATTAGATTTGAAGAGTTTGGTTCTTTTTGATGCCAAGGTATAAATTCAAAGCACCCTTGATCTGTAACAGAAGATAATTAAGTAAGTTTATACAAATCCTTTTTAAAAGGATTAATCCAGCATTCAAAATCATGGCTCACAATTTACCTAAAATGTTGTCAGGGTGCTGTTTCCAGTGACTATCCTACTTGAAGAAGGCATTTGGAACAGCTGGAGAGCATCAGACTTGCCAGTCTCAGCAAGAGGACATTTTTCCCAATTGATTTATCTGAATTTCACTTCAAAAAAATATGCTCAAAAGCAGTCTCACTCAGAGGTTCAACATCTCTCAACGCCTACATATTTCCATTAAAATTTTTTCATTTAAGAATTCTCAGGGCATGGAATTCTTACCTGCATTAGAGCAGATGATATCTTGAGAATTCTTGCACATTTGGTTGCTCTGTTTCTTTGTCAGGTCACAGGTCTTTGGGTACTGGCAAGCGTCCCCAGACCATCCTCCATCACATCTGCACTTTCCACAGTCACACGCACCGTGGCCTGAGAATTTAACAACATCCCGTTAGACTCAAATTCTTTTCCAAAGGAAACCATTACTGTATCTAAGGATCTTAAGAGTGATGTTGGTTCTGGACCGAGCTATAATCAATTCAAACACAGGTAAACGACAGTGACTGAGGGGTAATCCTATTTATATACCATATAATGAAGTATGTGGATTTTACTTTCATAATCAACTTCGATATATCATTCTAAAAACATTCACTTAACTCATAGAGACATTAGGATAGATAATAAACCAGAGGTCTGAAAAACCACATGATCAGAAAATTTAGCACTTAAAGGAGTCCACCTAGCACCGGCATATTTAAGACACAAAAGCCCCGTAAAAACAATTTCCATTTAACTGCATTTTATAACACATGAAATTCCACTAAACTAAACATTGGCCTTATATTTATTTGAATATGTAATAAAATTGTATAGATATATTAAATACCACCTTGGGATAAGATTGACATGAAAAATAAGTATATATTTTGTTTCTTGATGGGGTAATCTGGTTCAAGAGTCAAAAGGATAAGAGCCATATTCATCTACTGCCACAAAGATTTCTCAACCTTCCACGCTCTCAAATCAACATTTTGCTGTTTTTATTGTTGTGGTTATTAATTTTATTAAGTCCTGCTTGAAGAATCCTGCTAATGTTTTATTGACTACATATTAGAAACAAGTACAAAACACATACAAGCCTTGGTCTTTGCCCTCAAGGAACTTACAAACTGAAAAGTTGAGGCTAATATGCAAAGAGAATTGTGTTATCTTCAGCCAGAAATGTTTGTTGGACCTTATATTAAGTTGAGGGATGTAGTCTACAACCTATAGAAATAAGAGGGGAAAGATTTTCTACACTTCCTTGACTTTTAACTGGGCCTTGGAAGGTGAGTAGAGTTTGAATGGGTTACAGAGAGAAAATTCTTGTATTATTCAAGGTAACAGTACTACGTCTTAATGGCTGAAATTCATAGCCACAGTGGAATGGAATCATTGATCTCGGGCCAACAATCATTCGAGGTGGCAGCCAAAATCCACATGATGAAATCCAGATGGCCGGTCAGAATGAATGGCTCAGAGGACTGCCATTTGGGCATGCTTGGCAGAGCCTGGATCTGTGATTGGCTATGACTTTAAAACTCCCCTGCATGGGGCCCAGTCCATGTAAGTGTTTCTATTCCTGTTGCATTTTTCGAATTAATTATTCTATTTTACAAACAAAATCTTGCCTGCACCCTAATTGTGATTCATTTTATCAAGTGCACATTATTCTGTCAAATTGATTGTATCATCTTGCATTCCTGTCTGGTCCTACTTGATATTGTCAATCTCAGCCAACTTGGTATCATTTACAAGCATAAGTGATCTCTCCTGCCAACCATCCAGTCTATTTATAAAAGTATTAAGCCAAATTCTTGAAGTGGCTAAGCCTCTTTTGGTGAATTAAGTATCTCAGTAACTGTAATGATTCTCTAATAATATTAGTGTATTAGGTTAAACCACATGAAGTAGCCACTTTTATAAGTTAAATGTCAGTCATGGTTCATCCCAATAAAAAAGCTCCATATCAACTGCAAAGAAAATAAAAATGCTTTAGAAGAAAATGAAGTATCTAGAATAAAAGAATACTCAGTGCTTCTTTTATATTGGATAGAACATCTTAAACTCCAAACTAAGGTATATATGACAGAGGTGGGTAATGGTTTGTGGGTCAAAGGTTACAGATTTTTGAAATGGAGGGAGATTTGGAAAAATAAGGAAAATGTACACAGATGATAGGAAAAGACTCATTCATCCCACACTGACCAAATGAAGCATCAGTAGAAACAATATTTTAGGTGCTTACAACCCATAGTCCATGGAGGTCCAGTTTCAGAAACTTCTTCCATAAAAGGTTCTATGATAAAATAAACATGGAAAGAGACATGCTATATTCTTCTCTTAGCGTGCCATGATATATATCAGCGCACTGAAGCCCATCAGAGGTCCTTTCATGAAAAAGCTATTTAACTTTATGTAGCATATACAATTTTTTTGATTAGGGGGCCCTTTTTCCTTACAACTTATACTAATATCTTGGGCACACACTGTGTCAGGTAATGTGTTTTCAGCTTTTCCTGTAGCATCTGATTGGAGGCAAAGATGACAGACAATGTAGGACAGGGTCCTCTGCCTTTATGTTCTTTCTAATCTTCATGCCCAGTAGGGCCTTCTTGATTCACTTTCCTCCATTTAGGAAAGTAAATGAGAACTGATTTTTTTTTACCGTCAAGAATTACCAAGTAATAGCCTGTACAACCTTACTTGGAGATAAATGTATAATTTTTTTTTAGAAAGAAAATAATCTTCTATTTCTACCCTTTATCCAAGGTTAATAAGAGCTTTGGCCAACCTCAGGGAATGAGGTTGCTGTATTATCCAAGCAAGGTAATCTCCATTACAGTGTCAATAACATGGCTTCGGCAAACATCTCATTTTGCAAAATAATTTATCCACTGTGTATTAGTTTGCTACGGCTACCATCCAACGTACCATAAACTGAATGGCTTAAAACAAGAGAAATTTTCTCTCTCCCAGTTCTGGAGCCCCAAAACCTGAAATCAAGGTGTCTGCAGATCCATTCCTCCTGGAGCATCTGAGCAAGAAATTCTTCCATGCCTCTCTCCTACCTACGGATGGTTGCCTGTGATTTTGGTGCTCCTTAGCTGTGAAAGCTTTCCAGGCTCTGCTTCTGTCTTCACATGGCTTTTTTCTCTGTGTGTCTGTGTCTTCACATCTTTCTCCTTACGAGTGCACCAGTCATTGGTGCCCATCCTACTCCTGTAGAGGCTCATCTTAATTACACCTTCAAAGACTCTCTTCCCAAATGTCACTCACATTGACAAGCACCTGGTGGTGGGATTTCACCCATCTTTTAGGGGCACACAATTTAAACCTCAACAGCTGCAGACAGTAGGCCCTGATTAGCCTCTTTCCTGCTGTATAGTCATATATGAGATGGGATCATTTTTCTCTCTTAGATATGCAAATAAATGGGCTAGAGCTGGCAGCAAGCCCCCTCCTCCCCGTTTCTATCCTACACAGAGAGGGCCTGAGAATTCCCACAGACAGCCCGGCCCAGGTCCACATGTGCTTCCACAGCTCTGCCAGCCTCTCCCCTGCCCTGCTCCTCCTGCGGTGGCTGCTCCCTGACCACCAGCCGAGCCTCAGGACATCTGCACTGCCACTGACTGGGGGGAAAGCCACAGCAGGCTCTGGAAGAGATTTGGGGACATTCAGGGTAGAAGGTCCTGGGTCCCAGGCACCTCAGCCTAGGGGAGCAGAGGTGGCAGGGCCCAGGGCTCCAGGTGGCGATGTCCCCTTGGCCTCTCAGGCATCCCACCCCACTCCGCCTTGGGAAAGGATGGCAGAGGAGGACCAGAGCAGGACCCCTCCTATTGTCCAGGTCGAAGGGTGGCCCTTGCCCAGGGCAATATGAAGTCCTAACCAGCAGAACATCCACCGTTCCCAGCTGTCTAGACCACTCCACTTCTGGCTCTTCTCCAGATAACTCTGTTTCCACAACTACAAAATACCGTCTTAAAATGAACCATCCAACATCCTTGAGAATAAATCTGTTGCCCTTCAAATAAGTTCTCAAGGAGTCAAGAGAAAACAAACACACAAAACAAGAATGTGAGAGAAATGCCAGAACCACCCCCCACAAAGTAATAAGGATGAAAAAGCCAAAGGCTATTCGCATTGCTCCCAGGGCTGTGAGTAGTGTCGCCAGTCGCCGGAAAGGGAAGACAAGTCACGGTGGAGGGTAAAGTCCAGTAGTTTAGTCTCCTTTTTGGGTAAGAATATGGAGGCCTGGTCGGCTGGCTCCAGTGCTTCCGAGGTGAGCTAAAGCCTTGACCACCACTGAGCAAGGAAGGGCATTCCAACAGAGACAGAATAGAATGGGGTTTGTGACTCTTAAATAAACAATGCAACTGCAGCACTGCCACCACTACTCCGTGATCCCTTTTACCTGGGTAATGCAAACACTCATCTATTCCACTCGGAGTGATGATAAGATACACTAGTGTACGGTAGAGGAGAAGTTGATGCTTTTTTTAAAAATGAAAACAAACTGTTTCCAATTGGAAATACTTTACCAGTATTGAAGAACTTTTAAAAATCAATTAGCCATTTGCATATACCAATGAAAAGTAATAGCACCTTTCTTTGCCAAACGAACAAACAAAAAAAAAGCTGAAGGGGATGGCACTTAACTCTCCTCCAAGTCTACTGATACTATGGATGCAAATAAACTGCCAAAATTAACATGCCTATTGGATTAGCGATATGTTTTTGGCTTCAAGTCTTTTTGAAGTCTTAAAAAGGTAGATAGATAGATAGATAATAGATAAATGTAGACATAGGTAGGCACAGGTATAGGATAAATGGATAAAGAAGCTATAGTGTATATATAAATAATATACATGTGTATATATATTATATATATATAGTATATATATAGAATACTATTCAGTCATAAGAAAGAAGGAAATCCTGCAACTTGGGACACATGAATGAATCTTGAGGGCATTATGCTAAGTGAAATAAGTCAGATGGAGAAAGACAAATACTGTATCATTTCACTTATATATGGTATCTAAAAATAGCCAACCAACCAACCAAACAAGCATAAGAACCAAACTCATAGAAAAAGAGATCAGATTTGTAGTTAACAGAGGCGGGAATAGGAGGGGAATTGGATGAAGGTGGTCAAAAGGTACAAACTTGCAGTTATACAATAAATAAGTACTAGGTATGTCATGTACAACACAATGACTATAGTTAATATACATACAAATATACTGTATAGCATATTCCAACGTTAAGAGAGTAAACCCTAAGAGTTCTCATCACAAGGAGAAAAAAACTTTTTCTTCTTTTTTTTTTGTATCTATATGAGATGACAGAGGTTAACTAAAGTTATTGTGGTTATTATTCTGGAATATATGTACATTATTATGCTGTACACCTTAAGCTTACACAGCGCTGTATGTCAACTGTATCTTAATAAAGCTGGAAACAAATCGTGATGATTAATTATTATTCCATGATTACTACTGACAACAATCTTATTATCTAGAGGAGGAGGATGTTAAAAAGTGATTCTCTCTGGATGTCAGATAAGCTAGGTATTCCACTGCTAGAACCACAAGGTAACCCTGAAATAGATATTTTAATTTGAGCACTCAGTTGGCCCTGCAAATCTATTTGGTTTGGTCAAATAAGTAAACTCCCAAGACCTGCATTGTCTTATTGTCCAGTGGATTCAAACAAGCTCATTTAATAACAGGCACACTCAATTTTTCTCCTGTTCTTTCTGAGCCACTATAGATCTCCCAGCCTCTCTAGGTATAAGAAACTAAAGAACAATGCCACATCTAAAATTCTAAGACAAGGATCCCTTAGCCAACTTTACAATTACTTCATGGTTTGCAATAGAAACTTGACCGTTTTCAAGACAGAGATACAAGTCCCTATTTTGCTTCTCAGGCTAATTACAAACTGACTTCTTAGATATTTCTGTTTCCCATTTCTGAGAACATTACTATGTGAATGATGGAAGAATTCTGTGTAGAAGAGAGTTTTGCCCCAGAAATGGAAAGATCTGGGCTCTAGTCCTGCCTGGATGCTAATCTACCACGTAACCCTGATCAGGAAAATGGAAAAGAGAGGAAAGGAAAACTAACAATTACTGGTTTGCAGGTAGAGTGATAGGTACTTTAAACAGGCTAGTCTTTGCCATAAGAAGCCAGCGAGACAGATTTTTGTTTCCCTGTTTTACAAATAGGAGGAGCAAAGGGTAATTAGCTTGCTCAAGGTCACACAGTTAATTAGCTGAAAAGCTGTGTTTTTCCTGTTACAGCCAACATTATCCATTTAGTTGCAATGTAGTAAACGTGAGAACACCCTCTTGCTCTAGGAAAAGTGGTACCAGTAAAATCTATGGATTAGTGGCTTGATGACACTGTTTCCTTTTGTAACTCACATGCTCAGAACTGGATTACTCAATACATGTTGAAAGAATTCTAACAGTAAAATTATCAGATTTCACTATTTAAAATTAAATAATGCTAAAGATGGCAGATAGAAGAATTCAGGAATCTAGTTATCTAATTTCTCTAGACCTCAGGGTGCTGATCTGCAAAATTAAGAAATTGGACTGAATAACCCGAAGATTCCTTTCATCTTGAAAATTCCATACTATAGCCTCAATCATTTTCTTTTTCTTACAACAAACCAAAGTAGTTCCTTCAAATGGGGCATTCAACATATTAAATCAGGGTGGTAGTGGTGGATATTGTTACCAAATCTTGTTTGCTACTGAAAACAATCATGAAACAAAATCCTGTCTGTTATTCAAAGTACCCATTAAAATACCACAGATTATCCTGATATGTTTATTTTTAAAGTGGGTTTGGGTGGAATACTGCTACAACTGGGGGATTTAACATTAGAATTCTGGTAACCTGAGACAATTATAAAACATAAAATATAAATTATAGCAAATCAAGACACAATGTTTTAGCTGAACCTTAGGTGGCAAATTTCATAAAGTCAAACCTATAATATCATATTCAGGCAAGAATTATACAAACACACTCAGATACAAGCACTAGCTTGGAAATTCAGGAAACCTAGGTGTTCATACAGATTCTGCCATAGTTGGTCTCGTGACCTTCAACAGGTGAGTTAATCCTCGAACTTTTCGGACTCAATTTTTTTTTTTGGTCTGGTAAGTTAAACATGTACATAAACTCAGAATTTCTCGAAGGTTGCAGAGTATCTGTCTTTAAGGGGAAATGATTAGAACTGTCTTCTCTGCCGTTTCATCCACATTTCTCGAGAAGCTCGTGTTCCCTACTCTGCCCCATAATTAGAGCATGTGCTGTATTTCTCAGATGTCCTGAGAAGGAAAAGAGAGAGAGGAAAGACTATTGGACCAGATGATGGAATCTTTCAGTCCTCTATTCCTCCAGCTCCCAGTTCTACAAGTTTATTCATCAGAAATCTTTACAGAGATTCCTTCATTTTATTCTGTGAAAGAAAAATAAAAGGAGCCCTCACTTCCTTTGGTTTCTGTCTTGGTCTTTTGTCCTGTCTTGGGGTATTTTATTCAAGGGTGGCTCTTCATCTCAAATACACCAAATGACAGAAGCCACTCAAGCCTTAGACACAATATCCATCAACAGTATTTCTTAGCTGATGGAAATGAACTTAATCGAACTGGAATCTAAGAATCTCAGAATATTGTAACCAGACTAGGAGACCAGAAGTGACTGAAATCTCCTCAGTTTTACTAAGAACAAAATGAAACTCCCTGTCCATCATCACCTCCTCCTCATTATAGATAAATATGTATGTCAAGGAATCTGGTCAATGGAGATATGTGTATATGTATGTCTGTGTATATGTATGTATGTGTTTATTAATACACATATATGTGTGTATGTATATTTATAAATGAGACTTAGCAAGACTCTAAACTTTGTCTTTTAATTTGGTTACCAAGAGCACTGGATGATTGGATGGTATTTATCAGCATCCCTCTCAATGTTGAGATTTTTTTTTCAGAACTCTGTGTATGTGCTGGGCTTCCTTGGTGGCACAGTGGTTGAGAGTCCGCCTGCCAGTGGTTGAGAGTCGAACGCCTGCCAGAGTTCGAGCCCTGGTCTGGGAAGATCCCACATGCCACGGAGCAACTAAGCCCGTGTGCCACAACTACTGAGCCCACGTGCCGCATCCACTGAGGCCCGTGCGCTCTAGAGCCCGTGCTCCGCGACAAGAGAAGCCCGTGCACCGCAAAGAGGAGTAGCCCCCGCTCACCGCAGCTAGAGAAAGCCCGCGCACAGCAACGAAGACCCAATGCAGCCAAAAAATAATAAAATGAAAATAAATAAATTTATAAAAAATACTATATCAATAAAAATAATATGTTTTTTAAAAAAAGAACTTTGTGTATCTCTGACAAATATTAATAATATGCTCCATCTGGTTATGTTAGCCTTCTTCATCTCAAGCTGTGGTGGTTGTCTGCAGAGCAAACTCTGTTTATGCCCTTACAGCTCACAGCCAACATGGGGATGCTCTGTGTCCTCCAGAGGGCTGTGTAATGCCCTCCTGTGACAGACTGCCTAGGTTCAAGTCCCGCATCCAGAACTTGCTAGCTGGGTAAGCTTGGGCAAATACTTAGGCTTTTAGCTTCCTGGGTTTGTGACAAAGTACCACAAACTGGGTGACTCCCAACAATAGAAACTTACTGTCTTCATGATTCTGGAGGCTGGAAGTCCCAAATCAAGGTGTTGTCTTGGGACTGACATGTACACACTGCTATATTTAAAATAAAATGCATTTCAATGGGAAAAAAAAAAAGTGTCAGCTGGGTCATGCACTTTGAGATTCTGTGTACAATACTTCCTCATCTCTTCCTAGTTTCTGGTGGGGCTGGCAATCCTTGGAGTCCTTTGGCTTGCAGCTGCATCCCTGCAACCTCTGCCTCTGCCATCACATGGCCCTCTCCCCGCCTACGCCTGTGTCTCTTCTTCTCTACTTATGAGGACAGCAGTCATGTTGATTGGTGGATAGGGCCACCCTAATCTTTCTTTTTCAGCTTCAGAACAAAGGTCCTGACACAAGCTCGTGGCTTCCAAAATGCGGTGCTCATCTCTAGATAAATTATAAATGAATACACAAATATAGGTAAATTCAATTTTTTGAAGTGTGATCAGGAGTTTGGAGATAAATGATTTAAGCAATGGATTTGCAAATGTATAAGAAAGATTCTATTTCTTAAGCTAGGTGGTGGAGACACAATATTGATCTTTTTAATTATTTTTTATACTTTATGATCATATTTTACTCCAAAATTTTAAAAAGAAAAAAACACATCCGTTAGAAGCAATACTCCTACAAGGGATGATGTTAAAAGGAGTGTTGTTTTAGGACTCCAGCAGCACTCAGGAGATGTCACCACCCTGACTCATATTCATAAAACACTGCATGGAAGAGACAGTAGGGTTAATCTTTACAACCTGAGGGTCTGTGAAGAGCTGGTAGAATGTAGCTGCCAATCTGAATGGGAGGACCCTATTATTCAGAAGGGTACAGGCTAAGCCAGGAAGCAAGGTGCAGGGAAGAGCTATGCACTGTCTGGGTCTCCAGGAAAAGGCACTGTCCCCTGTCCCCTCCAGGGGGGGGGGGGTCGAGTACAGGACACAGAGAGATAGGGTTGTGCCCATTCCGGGAGATGTAACTTGACTCTGGACCATCTTAAAACAGTTTCAATAGAACAGAAATGGCTGTGAAGGTGCAAGTACCTGACACAGGCCACCACTGTCCTGCAGCAACTACAGGTACACCCAGAATCAAACCAAAAACCATTTTTATCGTAGGTGGAATGGGAGCTGTTATGAGTTGAACTGTGTCCCCACCAATTTTAGATGTTGAAGCCCTAACCCGTATACTTCAGAATGTAAGGTCACCGCAGATGTAATGAGTTAAGATGAGGTCATACTGGAGTAGGATGGGCCCTTAATCTATTGTGACTAGTGTCCTTATAAAAAGGGTACATCTGCACACAGAGAACGCCATGTGAGGATGAAGACAGAGATCAGGGTGATGTTTCTACTAGCCAGAAAACACCACTGATTGCGGACAAAACACCAGAAGCTCGGGAGAGTCATGGGAAAGGTTCTCCCTCATAACCGTCAGGAGGGACCAACCCTGCCGACAACTTGATCTTGGAGTTCTAGGCCCCAGAACTGGGAAACAAAATATGTCTGTCATGTAAACCATCCAGTTTGTGGTACTTTGTTACTGCAGCCCTAACAAACTAATACAGAAGCTCAAGGTATGGTTTTAAAGAATTATAGAAAAATGAAGGTGTATCATTTTACATTTCTGAGCTGAAGGTCTGAGGAAGTAATTGCCACCCACTGGCATAGTCAGCACATTTTAACCCACATGCTTAACAGATGACTCCATAAATAAAGGCTGACACTTACCTGCACCTTGGCAGAAACGACTAAATCTGAATGGTACCTTGTATACCCAGGACCGTCCTAAAGGTGACATCAGAAGGCAAAAATCTCTAAACAAAAGTATATATTTCTCTTTGTCACCTTGTGTCAAAAGTCAATAGGAGAAGAATTCAACAGAAACCCCCCATATAATGAAACACACTGCTTATAGAATCACTGGGAAATGGGCAAAATGACTCTCTATGGCTTATCTTTCTAATCATTCTGCTTAGGATTCCTCCATTCCCCAAACCCTGTTTTCTAGAAAATAAAACCACTTTCTTTGTCTGAAAAGAATACCACACCTCTCCTGTTAGCCCTGTTGCATTATTAAATTCCAGTGGGCTGTGGAAAGCCTCCCCTGTACAGAGCTTCCAAAATATGCCCAGAAGTGGACTTTACAAAAAGCCTGGACTTTTAATAATATCTACCTTTTAAAAAACCTATTTTTTAAAAAGAACTCTTTTATTGCTCCTTAAAGAAGTCTGTGCGATGGCGAAATCAAAGATTATGATCACCTTATGGTCTTCAGATGTTACGATCAAGCAATTCTTTGGTTATTTTCTCCTCATCCAACTAAACAGGAGCAGCTGGTAACTACTTTTTAATTTCCTTCTCAGTTCAAAAATTAACAAACATTTACATGTTCAGTCAACTTTAATGTAAATCCTCTAACTGCAAGGACTTTTCTGTTAATTCAGTAACTATATAGGGTACCTCTGCTCTAAGCTATTATAAAGTGGATAGTGAATAAAAGTTGCTGACAGTTTGGTTCACTTGACTGGAAAAAAAAATGAAACCACTCTCTTGTAAGCAGGTAAAAGGACTTTAAATCATGATGTTTTCTACAATACAAAGATCAGTCACCAGAAAAAAATATGTATCAGTAGTTGGCATGGAGACTGAATTCAGTTCATTATTATTCGTTTTTAAAACTTTTTAGGAGCTCATGAAGTCATTTAGAAAATTGAAAAAAGGAACTTGTGGACAAGGTAAAATATTTTTAAACGAGGTGTCACTTTTGGTTCCCTTTTAAAAAATTTTAAATCTAGATCAGTAGACAGAAAAATTAAATTGGAAATAAAGCCAGAGGGCAAGCAATGTTTTTTAGGATATAATATTCTGTCACACTGTTCTGATAGCCCTACCTCATTTCGGGAAGAAAAAAGAAACTAGACACAGTTCCTTCGACAAGTAGCTCTTTTAGAAATCGTATATATTGGAAGAGGAGGGGCAAACTTTACTGAGGAGTGTGTTCAGGGTATCAGAAGGAAAGGAAAGGTTGCTGGAATAGCCAGTGCACTCATTTTTTTTGAAACCATTTAAAGTCGAGGTATTTAGAGAACTGGAAAAGAAAATAACAACAAAGGTAGCCTTTGCTCCAAACAGAAGGAATATCTTCACATGAAAACATAAACAGTTCAAGGGACTTTCCTGGTGGTCCAGCCGTTAAGACTCCATGCTCCCAATGTAGGGGGCCCAGGTTCGATCCCTGGTCAGGGAACTAGATCCCACATGGCGCAACTAAAGATCTGGCGCAGCCAAAATAAATAAATAAATATTTTTTTAAAAAAAGAAAGAAAATATAAACAGTTCAAAACTTACCGACTCCCAGGACCCCCTCCCTATTCTTGACTCATGAGCTATGTCATTCCCCATTCTGAAAGGTTATAGTTTTCATAATTCATAATAGAAAAGTCTAACCTACCATTCAATTTTAAAATATCCCATTTTAATCATTCTAGATAATGTATCTTGTCTTCCTTTTTTACAATGGTATAGAGATATTTACCCTGGAAAATAGCTTTACCAAACTATAATAGAATGCCTAAAATAACAAATATATATTAAACTTCTCAGTTGCAAATCACTTTAATTCATATTATCTTATTTGGTTATCAAAATGGCATGAAAAAATAGAAAACCAGTATTACCATCCTCACTTATAGAAAAGGAAATTCTTGGTTAACGTCTTTAAATGATTCCTCCAAATTTCTAACCAAGCTCTCAAGTCGTCCACTCAGCTTAGGTACCCACAACGTTGAACAAGAATGAAATCCCCTAACTTCCTGTTCTTTCTTCCTCCTGAGTAACCCTCATCCACTCTGCCTCTTCTCCAGCCCCAGAGGCTGTGTCAAGGTCCATTCCTTTCAAGGAGCCTTGATTTCTTTGCCATCTGGTTCTCTGGGGGCCCTGCTTCCTCTCTCTCCTCTAGTTCAACCTCAGCTTCATTGTTAGCACCTTCCTCTTACACCATGAAATTGAACAAGCGTCTCCTGGTCTTTACAAAATGTAATCAACACTCCCTCTATCATACCCACGTCCCTATTTCTAGTCTCTATTCCAAGTCAATTCTCCCTTCCTTATTCAAAGCTCCAAATAGGTAGTTTTTCACTCCCAGTCTCACCTTTTATCTACAATTCGATTTCAAACCCACCATTCTACTAACATTTTTCTAACAAAGAAAAATTAATATGCTTTTTATTCCTTAATTCAATTAACATTTAAGTCCTTATCTTATTAGCTGCTTCTCAATCCTTTGGCATCTTCCCCTCTTTCTCCCACCCTCCCCCTCATCCTTCTCCACCTCCTTGCCCTCTTCCCCTCTTTCTCCCACCCTCCCCCTCATCCATCTCCACCTCCTTGCCCTCTTCCATCATGCCAGAACACACAGCATCAGTAAAATCATATTCCCCAGTGCATCTTACACATTATAAGGAAAATAAGACGAATAAAAATACTGGAATATTTATTCTGAAGAGAGTTAATTACACCTAAGATCATCATTACATTACTGAACCACACTAAGTTTTAAGCAGGCTTGAACTAAGTCATGTTTAATTGTTTTCTTTTGTTTTATTTTTTTCCATTGGCATTCAGTGAGCAGTTGGAAACTAGGAGGAAAGCTCATGAGGAATGTCAGAGAAAATTTTAAAAGGAATTAAAAGCAATATTTCCTTTGCTCATCCAAATATTCAAGCCAAGTTAAATAATGTAAAGGTAAATCTGCCACATACACTCATTTATCAGTTTTCTTAAAACTTGCGACGTACTTTGTTCTTACCCTTCATTTTATTTTTTCTACCTAAAATATATCTTGCAGAGAGTCTGTCAAGAACTGCGAAGGGGGGCTGAGATTTGATTTTCCTCTATTTGAAACTAACAAATTAGCCTGACACTGTGTCATGGATTCTGGAAGAAGACATGAGACTCTTGGGTCAGAGTCAAAGGACTTTATTACTCATATCAGTAGCAGTAATTGAAATCTCAATTTGAGTCAGTTACCTAAACCCCAGTCCCCACAAAACAACACAGGAGGAGCAGGGGATTCCTGCACATGTGGTGGGTTGCACTGTGGGAGAGAAACTTCCCGGATAGGGATCCTTACTCTTATATTGGGGAGTAAGCATGCCTGAACCTGCCACAGAAGGATACACTCTCTTATTACACTAGGCTATAAACAAACTTCCCTTTGCTCCAGAGGGAGACACCAGGTCTATCTTCCAAGGCTCTATGTACAAGCATCCATGAGAAGATATTCTTGAATGAAAGCAATCAGTACCTGTGTTGACAAAAAGTACAGTAACACAAGAGACCATGGAGAATTGTCTCCCAACACCTATTCATATCAACATCCCAGCCCACAGAGATCTAATTAACTCTTTCTAACAGATGCATAATATTCCACTGTATACACCACAACATGTAGCTATCCCTCACTGATTTGCACTTAACTAGTTTTGGTCATTTACCACTACAAACAATGTTGTCATAATGATTCTTCCTTAAACATACATCTTTAAGCAGAAGTGTGAATAGATCTGTGGGATAAATTATTATAAGCAGAGTTTATGGATGAAAGGGTAGGCATATCATTAAAATTTTAATAGATGTAGACAGATTTGTTTCCAAAACTATACTAAATACACTCCCACCAACAATGTGTGAGGATACACTTGCCAACACACACCATAGAATATTATCAAGTAAACTGTGTCAAACTGAGCACCAAAAATTACATTGCATCATCTTTAATTTCTTTCATCAGTGTCATATAGTTTTCTGCATACAGGTCTTTTGTCTCCTTAGGTAGGTTTATTCCTAGGTATTTTATTCTTTTTGTTGCAGTCGTAAATGGGAGTGTTTCCTTAATTTCTCTTTCAGATTTTTCATCATTAGTGTATAGGAATGCAAGAGATTTCTGTGCATTAATTTTGTATCCTGCTACTTTAGCAAATTCATCAATAAGCTCTAGTAGTTTTCTGGTTGCATCTTTAGGATCCTCTATGTATAGTATCATGTCATCTGCAAACAGTGACAGCTTTACTTCTTCTTTTCTGATTTGGATTCCTTAGCCATTATCAAAAAATCTACAAACAATAAATGCTGGAGAGGGTGTGGAGAAAAGGGAAACTTCTTGCACTGTTGGTGGGAATGTAAATTGATACAGCCACTATGGAGAACAGTATGAAGGTTCCTTAAAAACTAAAAATAGAACTACCATACAACCCAGCAATCCCACTACTGGGCATATACCCTGAGAAAACCATAATTCAAAAAGAGTCATGTACCACAATGTTCATCGCAGCTCTATTTACAATAGCCAGGACATGGAAGCAACCTAAACTGTCCATCGACAGATGAATGGATACAGAAGATGTGGCACATATATACAATGGAATATTATTCAGCCATAAAAAGAAACGAAATTGAGTTATTTGTAGTGAGGTGGACAGACCTAGAGTCTGTCATACAGAGTGAAGTAAGTCAGAAAGAGAAAAATAAATACCATATGCTAACACATATATATGGAATCTAAAAAAAAAAAAAAGGTTCTGAAGAACCTAGGGGCAGGACAGGAATAAAGACACAGATGCAGAGAATGGACTTGAGGGCACGGGGAGGGGGAAGGGTAAGCTGGGACGAAGTGAGAGAGTGGCATGGACATATATACACTACCAAATGTAAAATAGATGGCTAGTGGGAAGCAGCTGCATAGCACAGGGAGATCAGCTCGGTGCTTTCTGACCACCTAGAGGGGTGGGATAGGGAGGGTGGGAGGGAGATGCAAGAGGGAAGAGATATGGGGATATATGTATAGCTGATTCACTTTGTTATAAAGCAGAAACTAACACACTATTGTAAAGCAATTATACTCCAATAAAGATGTTAAAAAAAATTACATTGTATATTTTTGTTGACATGTGTCAATTATGGATGAGATTCAACATATTTTCTTTGGTTTATAAATCATTTTTATTTTATAAACAAAATCATTTTTGTGTCATTTTCTTAAAATTTTCTGCTTATATATTTTGTCTATTTTTCTTTTGGTTGTTGGATATTTCCATCATTTTTAGGAGCATTAGGTTTTATGTTAAATAATTTAGTCTTTTTTCTGTCATTATAATGCAAATATTTTATGACATATATTGTTTCTCATACTTCTAAATCATATGATCAAATACCCTCATGCTTTCTTCTTGAAAGTTTGATTTTAATGCATAAATTTGGAAATTTTTGGTGTAAGAAGGTAAGAAAAGTTCAAATTTATTTTTCCATGTTGCTAGAGAGGTTTTCCAACACCATTAATGAATGGTTTATTCCTTTCCCATTGATTTAAAATGCCACCTTTATCAAATACTATATTCCTGATAATAAATTCTGATTACCAGTATTTTGATTATTTTTAAACTCTTGGTAGGCTGCAGTTTGGGTTTATTTTCCTTTTTGTAAGAGTTTCAAGAGAAATTTTTTAAATTTATAATCAATAGGGTCTTTTGTGTGTTTTATTTTTAAAATTATACAGAACTATTGACTCTACTATAGTGAGAATATTTTTCTTTCAAATTCTTATACTATTTTTTTCTCTTACTTCACTTGCTAGCACCTTCAGTAAAATGCTGAAGTTGATGTTTGTTTGCTTGTTTATGTTTATCTTGGTTCTCTGACAGGATTCTTTTCTTATCTTGCAAGTCCAATAATTCTGCCACACCATACTTTACTGCCGGCTGGTCTGCATTTTTTTCTAGGACATGTTTTTCCCTTTCTACAAGTTAATGTGCAAATATTTTAACAAAGTAATCCTGAATTATCTATTTGAAAATCATTCTGTTGCCTGTTTTTTTCCTCTTCTATAGATATACCAATTATGGTTATGTTGGGTCATTTTTTCTTCTTCTTCTTCTTCATAAACCATTTTCTCCCTAATCTTTGATATGACACTTATTTCTAATTTCATTGTTAATATTCTCAAGCCTGTGTTCCTTGTTCCTCAGTGGCCTGGGGAGCATCTATTCTTCTTTTCTATACATTCATTTCTGTGATTTTTTTTCTCTTATACTCCCCCACTCCCCCATATACTGTCAGATCATTTTTCCTTCTTAGAGGTAGCACAGTATAAAGCTAAAAGTCATGGACTCTGTCACTGTACTGCTGGTGTACAAATTCCCACTACATAGCTTTGTTGTGTGAACGTCAGCAACTTATTTAATCTCTCTACATATCCCAGAATTCTTATCTGTAAAATGTGAACAATAGTGATATTTGCATTATAGAGTTATTATAAGGATTAAATCAGATGACAATTGTAAAGTGTTTAAGATAGTGACTGTCACATAATAAACATTATGTAAATATTTATTAAATCCTTAAAATTTTTTCTCTGTTTTCCTATAATTTTCTCCTTGAGTACTTGCATGTTCTCTTTGAGCTCATTGCCTGGAAGCAATATATCCATTATAAAGAATCCTTTCGGGGCTTCCCTGGTGGCACAGCGGTTGACAGACCGCCTGCCGATGCAGGGGACACGGGTTTGTGCCCCGGTCCGGGAGGATCCCACATGCCGTGGAGCGGCTGGGCCCGTGAGCCATGGCCGCGGAGCCTGTGCTCTGCAACAGGAGAGGCTACAACAGTGAGAGGCCCGCATACCACAAAAAAAAAGAATCCTTTCTTTTAAATCTCATAACATGAAAAGTTGTTCATAATTTTTATCAGCTTCACAGTTCGATCTTTCAGATGTTGATTTATTATCTGAGTTTTGTTTATTATTTATGTTCTGTATTTCTTGTATTATTTTTTTACAGGTCTCATACTAATTTCTTAATTATTATTCATCACTGAATGAGAGGGATTTTTCCTGGAACAATTATTTTTGAAAGGATAATGCGGAAAGGAATCAGATAAGTGAACTTCTCTATGAATATTGCTTTGCACATACATGCAAACATTTTATTGTTAATGCCTAAAGGTAAATTTGATTAATTAAATGTTATATGAATATATAAGTTTAATAGATATGCCCATAGTGTTTTCCAAAATGTCTGTAAATGACTTTCATTTCCACCAACAGTTGTGAGCGCCTCTTCTTGACTTGCATTGTTTATGCTTTCTCTTCTGCTTGAAATGCTCTCCGACCCTCAACTGGAAGAGAAATCATTTCCAAGCTCCCATTATACTATGTACGTATCTATTACTTCACTAACCCATAATTATCTCTTTACATGGCTTTCTGCCCCCCACTAAACAGTTACCTTCTTTAGGACAGTGACTGTGTCATCTTAATTTTATATCTTTGGTTCCTATCCGATTTTCTGGCACACAGTAATTGCCAAAAGTCTGACAAATATACAGATAATGAAGGCAGCATTAAATTACTGTCCAGGGGCACACTACTGGTAAATAATAAAAGTAGCATATGAATCCAGTTTTTTCTTCCTGCAAATCATACTTTTTCATATATTCATAATAAGTTTCCTCATTTACATGAATATAAATGAGAGGACTCAAGCCTAGGTCAAAAGAAATTATAATTATCCTTCAAATGATTTGCAAATGACTCATTCATTCTAATACTGGCAAAATTATGGTGTATGGCTTGCATAGACATTAATAATAAGCTTTAATTCATATGAGATTTTAAAGCTTGGTTCAAATGTAGTTTCTATCTATATATCCAAAGTTTGACATAGGATTAATAAACCCTCATAAAAGTATTGCATAATTCTTTTTTTGATTAAGCTGCAACTAACCAACTATAGATAATTATGACTAAAACTCAACTGCTTCTAATACAAACACTCTTATAGAATACCTCTTTTTCAAATAAGATATAGACAACATTTAGAGTCCATTCTATGGTAAAATGCCTAGGAGTCGATTATAAAAATTTAATAGGTTGTGATCCATATGACAACTTTAATTATCTAGGTCGGAGAGGACAGGAACATTTCTGTTTTATATGAAAAATGTGTATGTTTTTAAATTAATAATTTTATTTAATTAGGATTCTTGAATCTAGGAAATTCAGCGAGATTATCATAGTGCTGTTATGTTGAATGAAATAAGTTGCCCAGTTGTCAAAATTTATACTTTCATTTCAACTTAACTTTTGCCAAAGCCACACCATGGGCAACAGCATCCTCAAACTGCCATATATTTCCAGTCCTAATGGCTGAACTCAAAGCCATTCTTTGAAATGCTCTGTATCTCTAAAGACTAAGTTGTACATGAAATTATTTTAATCTAATATATTTTGATCACTTAATATATGTATTCTATTTTAAATATTGCCTAAATTTCTTGGCCAAGAAAAAAGGATAAGGAGGGGGTCTCAAGGAGGGCCTGGACAGCCAGTCTCTGACTACCAAGATGTGCTCTCTGGCAGTCACAGCTGATATAATTCTTTCATAGTCAGGGCTGTAATAGTCAACTTGATTAAAGTATTATGAATTTCATATATTTCAGGAGACTGATCATGGAATGCCACAGGAGGTATCACTTTAACCCTGTCTTCTCTATATGCTCACCATTCCAGTAAAATGTGTGATCATAATCAGGGAAAGGAACATTGGATGCCAGAATAGGTTTAGGAAATAATTTATTGAAAATGTAGATTATGTTCCCCATAGGAAAAAAAAAGTGTCTACTTCAATATGGAGATAAGCAAAGAAATGCTATATATTGAAAGTTTATTAAATGCCATTCGTTCCTTGAATATGCACAAATATCATTTGCCCTCAATGTTTTCCAGGGAACAATTATTAACATGTGATTAAAATAAGATAATTTGACCAGAAATCATCCTCTGTGATTAAGGCAATATTTGCTATTGAGATGACCATGGGAAAATAACACAGGGCTTGCATCAGTTTACTCAGAAACTTTCATAAGGTAAAAACAAGGGTAAGAAAGGAGGAAATTAATTCTCATTGAGTACTTATTATATGTCAGGCTCTATGCTAGGTACTTCATGTTCATTAGCATTAGGTTATTTACCAAAACCTTATGAGTTTAGAATGAGGAAGCCAACATGTAGGCCCATGGAGACCGACTGGCTTGTCTCAAATCATAAAATCTGATTCAAACCCAGTATCCCTGAACTTGCCATTTCTACCACACTTCTCAGCTTCAACACTCACTCTCAATTTTTCCTCTTTCCAACATAACTTTCAGGTACACACATGACTCCATGGTTCGTTATTTTAGAATAATGTCTTAAGAAAATGTGTTATATAATCTTACCTAGATTGATTATGCTAGAGAAATTGGATGTTGGTATATGTATTTTCTCTTCTGGAAACTAAATGCTTCTAGAAGTTAAAAAAAAAAATGCAACATTGTTCTAATAGTAAGCCTGACTTGGGGGAGAGAAAAGCAATTAATATTGCTCTTAGAGAAAATAATTATAGCCTTGTCTTCTGATTACTTGCCAGGCAGAGTCCTTTTAAATATAAGACCACCAGCCTTCTCCAGGTATCCATATTTAAGAACAAGAGAATAAAATAAACTGAGGACCAAAGGCAGAATTTGTGTCAAGAAGCTAAGCTATAGAACTAACCATGAGAAATATGCTTTAGAAACTTCTCAACAAAAATTAAGCCTATTGTCATTGTTTGATGTACACTTCCTCAGGGTCACATGAAAAATATTCAGCTGGAACTTTTAATAGAATGATATGAAGAAAGCCTTCAAATTGGGAAATCTTGCAAGGAAAATGTTTTTGTAACTCTCTCCACCAACGTTTTGAGGAATCAAATTGTCTTCAAAGAGCTTAAGGACAGTCTGGGACATGTTTTGTTGTTGTTGTTGTTTGTGAAGATTATGACAATCAGTGTCAACTTGTTTCCACTTCTGGACAGATCTCAGATGCTCAGGAGAGCTCTCCACTTACCCTTACGGAATGAGTCTCGACCTAAAGCTTAGATAAAGTTTCCACAGAAACACACTCCAAGGCAGCATAGATTCCAGCAAGTCAAAGGAAGTTTAGAGAAATTTCTCCAGTTATGATTTTCATAGGGGTTCAAAGATATTTTGAATGAGGCTAAAAGTTCCAACTAAGCTAGTTTGCCCAGTATGTCTTTTGAAATTTGACCACTAAACCTTTCAATGATAAAATTAATAGAATTAAACTACTAGTCAATATTCAGATTTATTCTTGTCATTCTAGAAGTTTGCTCTATGATGATGGTATTCAGTGTTGGCCTAAACTCAGCTGAATGTTGATATTAACACCTACTCATTGGGAACATGTTACCTCAGTCATGTATTATTAATACTGCTTAAACAGGGTTTTTAAATTTTTCTATTCCAAATAATCCTAGGTTAGTTTAATTATATGCCTTTAAATAACCATGCAATAAAAACTGGACCTAATGTTAGGAGTTAGGACCTAATGCTTCTAGGCTTCTACTGACAACCGTAATCATCTTTATGACAGTGAAAGGCTATTATTTAGATTCATTAGTTTGATCAATCTTTTTACTTTATTACAATAGTGTTATGGAAAACAAAACATTTTTCAAGGTAACAGTTTAAAATTATTTTGCACTTGTACATTCTCACTTTATAATTTCATATTCAGAGAAGAATTTCATATGTTCAATAGTTTTCATTTCCTTTTCCTAATCTTAAGTGCCAGGAAGTGAAGAGGACTTTATCAGGAGATACACTGTTTAGAAAATCTGCAATAAGGGTGCTGTTTATAATCTATGGAGCTTACACTTTAATAGGAAGACGGATTAATATGCAATTAGCATCTAAATATACTGATACTGAATTCCAAAAATACACATGAATATATATTTGGGCTAAAATTATTTAAGCATCTGTTAAGCAGAACAATTGTGAACTTGATGATTTTTAATTTGCAATGAATAAACATACCACTTGTCAGATAATGTACTGAATATTGATCCTCTGTATGCTCTTAAAATAGAAATTAGAAAAGTAGAGAACTACTGCAAATGATTTTTTAGTGCTTATTTACTTTTTCATTTTTTAACATGCACTTAACAGTACCTGAATCATTTTTTTTTAATTAACATGTCTTCAAATAAACAGCTGCCTTCTAGGGAATAATTTGGAAAGATTAGTTCTTTAAGTAGGGTACATGCCTTATTTTAAGATGTACACATTTGTCTTGAATCTTTGAGAGCAAATAAAAAAGTATGGAACCTTCAAGAAAAGTCCAAATCACCAATAAAGCGCCTAAATTACTTAATAGATAAGGTAGATTCTCAATAAAACCATGAAGCAAATAGGCATGGCATCTCTTCCAGTACCTATCACCCTTCCAATTTTGCGAAAACCTTCTCAATGAGCTTGACTTTGCAACTATTGTTAACAGCTAATTTTTTTAATCCCTTCAGAGTACTGCTTTAAAACAGCACAATATCTAACCCAAAGAAAATACGAGGACCTTAATTAATACTTAACAACTGAATAAGTGAATAAATATTAATGATTACAAAAAGCTTAAAGAGAAACTTGAAGCTACAAGAAGGAATTTCAGTCCAGTGGTGGTGGAACTATCAGAGCCCTGTAATCTTACCGTGTAAGCAACTCTTCGTGTTTCCTATTTAGCGACTTTTTTAGTCACATTTTAATTACATGAAGTAATACTTCTGATTTGAACCAACCAGTATAAGATTTTCAAAAATCAACAAAGATCAATTTATAGTTTAAATACTTCAGTTGAATTTCATGAACTCGGCCATCCTTTAAAGTTTATCTCATATACCTCCAAAGGTTTTTTAAGTCAACAAGATTGTCCTGTAATATATCTTAATAGAATGAATTGGAACACCTGTAACAGTTCCAATAGTAAAAAAAACCAAAATTCCAGGATACTTTCAAACATGTGAACATGTAACTTACATGTAAGTTTACTTTCCTTAGTCATTTTTTGACATTAGCACTATCAGTCATTCTACTCTGCACAATACCATGTTCTATTTTTTAATAATAAAGTCTAGACATCAACATATTTCAGCTCAATGAAGGAAAAAACTTTCTAATAGCCAAAACTGTCTAAAATGCATTGGACACCCTTGTGATGCAAGCCTTCCTCTTTGCTAGAAGTGTCCCAAAAAATTTAGACAACCCCCTTAAACAGAAACTGCACAAAACTCTAGTTATAGGTAGTTAGTTCATTCCTTCAGTCTTTAACTCAACAAGCATTCAAGCGAGAGCCAACTCTGGGCCATAGGCCGTGTTAGGTTCTCTGCAGGGAACAGTGAGCCTGCACATCTGTGATTCCGGACTTCATACACCTTAGACTCTGGTATAGGAGTCAGTTCTTAATCAAGTAGTCACACAAACACATGTAAAATTACATCAGTGATGATAGCTATCGAAATAAATAAATCAAAATAAATGATGATAGCCTAATGACCATCCAAATCCTTCCCAAACATGAGATGGATTCATTCTTCTTGACATTCCCGATTTTAAATATCAAGCTCTAGTGTCATGTTTTAACTTCTTGATTTAAGAAGAATGAATGAGGCAAGGTTGAGTTCTACAATCTATCTTTCACCAATAAAAGCACTGAATTATTTCCTCTACAAAGTAAATCACAATTGGGGCAATGTGAGCAGATTATATATACTCTGAGGTGTATAATCCATGTATTACAATCAATGGTATTCATTGTTTTTGCTTTATATAGACAGGCTATACTTTTAATTGGGAGAATTTCCAGCAAGGTAGCAATAGTTCCCTGCTGATCACTTCTGCAGAATACTTTAACTTGTAGCATAGAGGAGAGGTGGTGAAAAAAAAGAAAATAGTTTTTCTTTACCCTTAATCTCATTAGGAAGACAAAGATTAATCACATTTAACTGCAGTAGAAATGGTTCTGTCACCTTCTCTTTCTTGCCCACGTTAGACCAGGGAGTGACAACTCAGCTGACCATAATCCATAATTCTCAGCCATCACATTTCACCTCTACCACAACAGACCTGGTCTGAGGAGTAAAGCTTCGGGGGAAGTCATCACGGCCCATGCAGCGATTGCTCATGGCAGCGTGGAGTGGTTGTCCCTCCCACAAGCTGGTCCTGAATCACTGGAAGTGATGCACACTGCTTCTGGAACAAAACTGAAGATTCCTAGGATGGACCCACACAGGAGCACAGGGTTTTATTTTCTTTTTACAGCCACAGACATGCTACAAACTGTCTGATGCGCTTCCATATTTCAAGTTCAAAGTGTTGTCAAGAGAACAGAAAGAAGCAACCCTGAATTTGAACTATACACACTCCCCTAGTGAATAAGCAATGTGTTCAGGTTTTGACATTGCAGAAGTCGCAAGTTTATGGGTTTCTGACACGAAAAACAAGCAGTCTTAGATGAGCATGAATCCAGAGCAGAAGGCTCCCTGTCAATAAAGGTACATGGAATTTTTGTCAAAATATGCTCTCTAGATAGTAAAATCTCATTAATCTGACATTCAGTTAGCAAAAACACTGGTGGGTGGTAAGCTACACGCTCCAGGACATATTCTAAGCCAACTCGGTTGGCCAGAAAAGCAGAGCGTTGGGTTCTCACAAAGAGGCCTGAGAGGGTTTGCCAAGGAGAGGAAGTCATGGGAAGACTGCAAGGCTACTGTTTGCCACCCAGCCCTGGCCTTCTCTTCTTGTAAATAGGTAATGTAGGGTCATTCACAGATTGCTGAAACACTTCCAGCAATAAAATCTATTTCTTAAGAAATCTTGGATCTAGGACCATATTTATTTCAACTAGGATGGGCAATCACTTTTGGTTGATGGAACACATATGCTGCAGGAAAGGTAGCTAAAGAGTGAATTTTCATAAAGCAGCATTATTTCCATTTAGTTTACATTTTGAATTTATACAAAAGGAAAAAAAAATCCCTGCGTGATTGGAGGTGAAATCTTTGGATGAGCAGTGAATGTGTATTGTGTCCACCAGCACTATTTTGCCTGCAGCTGCATCACCAACCACTCTCTTTTCCTTTGAAGACATTACTTCATTTTCCTAACTCTAAGATTTCATGCCGTTGCCACTCTTTGCTCCTGTTCTTTGCCACTTTTCTGCCTGGATCAAAAAACCGTCTTCCCGGAGCTTCCCTGGTGGCGCAGTGGTTGAGAGTCCGCCTGCCGACGCAGGGGACACGGGTTCGTGCCCCGGTCCGGGAAGATCCCACATGCCGCAGAGCGGCTGGGCCCGTGAGCCATGGCCGCTGAGCCTGCGTGTCCGGAGCCTGTGCTCCGCAACTGGATAGGCCACAACAGTGAGAGGCCCGCGTACGGCAAAAAAAAAAAAAAAAATGTCTTCACGTGCCTGGGTTTAAAGCTCCTCAAATCTGACTTTTTGTGATTTTCATTAAATGTAAATATCATGAGTACAAGGAGCCCTCACTGGTTCTGGCACCTAGAACCCTGTACATGTGACACCATAGATATCAGGACATAGTAGATGCTCAATAAATTCTGCTGACTGGATGAACCTCCCTCAGTGTCCCACTTAGGAGCCTCCCCATGTTTTTCTTAGAGTACTTCTAAAAGCTGCTCTAATGGTCTCTGTGCTCCTAATCTTTCTGCCTCCCATGAAGCAGCATATTATTCTTCCCAAATCATGCTTCTGGGGAAGCTTTATCTATCTCTTCTCACTTTTGAGAGCACTTTACTGGCATCTCACATCTGATCTCAAATTCCTCCATGATAACGCCATTGGAGCCATAGAAATCATAACCTCCAGGGCTGGGCCAATGGACGTAAATTGGATAGAATGGTGGGAGTGTCATCTTTAAACATTTTTAAAGTTTTAAAAAGTTTTCTGGGGGCTTCCCAGGTGGCGCAGTGGTTAAGAATCCGCTGGCCCATGCAGGGGACACGGGTTCGAGCCCCAGTCTGGGAAGATCCCACATGCCGCAGAGCAACTAAGCCCGTGCGCCACAACTACTGAGCCTGCGCTCTAGAGCCCGCGTGCCACAACTACTGAGCCTGCGTGCCACAACTACTGAAGCCCGCGTGCCACAACTACTGAAGCCCGCGTGCCTAGAGCCCGTGCTCGGCAACGAGAGAAGTCACCAGAATGAGAAGCCCGTGCACCGCAACTAAGAGTAGCCCCCGCTCGCCGCAACTAGAGAAAGCCCGTACACAGCAATGAAGACCCAACACAGCCAAAAATAAAATAAATTTTAAAATAAATTAATATTTTAAAAAGTTTTCTGTATGAAAAATAACTAGTCTAGAGGGACAGACATAATTAACACAATGTTTTGATTACGATTTTACTTGAGCTCATTGTGGAGGGACAATATGTCAGGAAAAGGGATAGGGAAGCTCTTCAGCATCCCTAGGAGGACAAAGGCCTTCTTGATGCCAACGTGGGTGATGGGGCAATCTCCTTTGTCCAGGTCTACTGCTGTGGCTCCATCAGACTTTACTACATCCTCTGCCCCACCCACTGCTCCTCTGACATCATCTCCTTCCCCTCCCCCCTCACTCCTTCCTTAGGAGCTGCACTGCCCCCTGCTAGTCCTTGAATAGAAAGGAAGGTCCTTTGCATTTGCAAGCTCTTCCTGGTCACCCGATTTAAAACCACAGTTCTCCTCAGCCCAACAATCCCTACTCCCCTTCTTCATCTAATTTTCTGTAGTATTTATCACCATCTAACACGCTTTATTTTTTGCTTCTTTTCTAGCTTACGGACTGTTTCCCATATTACAATGAAAGCTACAAGTGAGCAGAGAATTTTATCAGTTTTTATTTGCTGCTTTGACTCCCACTTCTAACACAGTGTCTGAAAATGAGTAAGTGAAGGAATGAATGAACTAATGAATACGGGATAACTTTCCAATATTACCGCAAGCTATATGTCACCAAACACGGCTCCCACATTAGCATTAGCAAAATTCTGTTCTTTTGAGTCCACCCAAAGTTTGTAAATATCTTTCCATTCCAGTACTTTTTATCATCCCTTCGTTTGGTAACCCCTTCTTTCATTTCTGCCAAAATCCTACCTCTCAAGTGGCATTTTTATTTAAGACAGGAGTCAGATACAAAAGGATTGTTGTACCAGAGCAGACAGACGACAGTGAGTTTGCCACTTCATCATCCTTCATCCTCCTGTCTGTTCCTTATTTCCACCTCCTTCTCAAGCCCTAGGCACCAACCTGTTTGACTGGAAGCCTATCTTGGCCTCTGACATCCTGTATTCCCTTCCTTAGCCCCATGGATTTGTGATGTACCAGCGATCCTCTGGTTTCACTCTTCTTTCTTTGGAATCTCAGCAAATCACTTGTATTCTCAGCTTAAACTCCCTCTCCTTTCCTGCCATTTGCTAAATCCCTCGGTTCCAGTGAGTCAGCCTTGCCAGCAACCTGCCAGCATCCCCGTGGAGTCAGCAGGACACCCTGAACAGAACGATGATTTACCCTTTAGGAACATGATTACATGCCATCTCTTCCATGGAGCTTTGACAGCGGTGGAGGGTGGAAGTTGATTCATGACTTGGCATGTTTCCTGGCCAAAAGATTACTTCTTTAGTTTTTAATCCCCTAAGGATACTGGATTTCCTCTACCACTTGCCACTACTGCACTCATTTCAGGGGCTTGGGCTGAAACTTTCCAATTGCAGATTACACAAGATACATGCTGCCCTCTAAAAAGCACTGCTAATGGTCTGTTAAAAAAAGAAGAGACTACTGAAAAATCATTTCCTCTGGAATTTTGATCATACTAAACCCACTGATTCTAATATTTTATTATTTTCTTTCACGTCAGAAAGGTTTAATGAAGCCCCAAAACATATTTTTCACCAGGTCTTAGAGTCTTTCACATTATTTTTTAGGAGGCAATAGGAGAGTGCAGAAAGAAATGAGTGCAAGTTCTTTGTGATCTACAGCAAATCCTTCTCTTACTAGTTTTGATATTACCACTAGTAAAAGGAGCCTAATATTTCAACCCTTACCTCAAAAAGCACATGTACATATGCATGGATGATAAACTGCTCCACAGTCTGAAACTACTGTATACACACATGGCATTATTATTAACAACATGTCAGATGTTACTATTAATGAGGAAATGCATGACTTAGCACAGGAGACACTGATGACACTTTCTTCCCGTCTGCTAAATGGACGACACACCATCAGCACCAGTATGACCATCACATGATCAAATCACCATCAACAGATGATTTATAGCAGGAACTCTACTGGATGCTTTACATGCCTCATCCCATTAATCCTAAAAATAACCACATAAGTAGGTGCTACTATTTACTCTTTGCATTCAGAAAGGAAAAACTCAGTTATTTACTCAGATTATTATTATTAGGAATTAAACTTTTGTTTGTCTGACTCCAAAGCTTATATTTATTTGCTTTATTCAATAAGAAGCAAGAAAGAGAGAAAGAAAAAAGAAACGATAAGAAAAGCAGAGAGGCTACCATATTGGTCAGTGCAAATAAAGAACGTTTCCGTCAAACTTACTGCTCTATCAGACAGCTCTGGGTTAGACGATGGTCCCCTTAGCACAGTCCCCTGTATCAGGCACAGGTATCAAGACACTTTGGGGAGGCCTTGGTAGCATCTATCACATTACCTTCAAAAGCTTTATTCCCAAAATATTTCCAAGCTTGTCTTGAAATTCCATTATGAATTTGAACATATTTATTTTTAGTACATGCCACTAACTTTATTTTCTAAGTTTAGTACCTGCTAGGAAAAGCAGTATTTTAGTGTGTGTGTATGTGTGTGTGTGTGTGTGTGTGTGTGCATGCGTGTGTGTATGTTTACCATCATCAGTTTCAAACATCAAGAATGGCCTTCAATTTGTATGTCTAAATATCAATAAAATGGTTAAGAGCATGAAGCAGGTCCTAACTGTGATTAACAAGCTGAGTAAACTTGGAGAAGTGATTTGAGCAGTTTCCTCATCTGTAAAAGGAGATTGTTAAACAAAACAAGACAATCTCTATAAGGTATGAAAGTGGTGTCCAACACAGAATGGGCACATGATTAACGGATATTGTGGTTACAATAATAGTAACATAAATGCCATGAGTATTTGACTTGGACTTTGTAAGGGGGAATAATATTTTCTGAAGGCCAAGGTTATTCAGAACTAGTTTCCCTAAAGTTAGACAAACTGAAAAGATGTACTCACAATAATGGTACTAATCAATAAAGTCTTCTCCTCCCCCTGAATCAGCTTCAAAGGTTCACTAAGATGAAGTAATTAATGCAAATCAATAATTAAGGAGAGGTTCTGAATGACAAGAGAGGTAGCACTAATAGGATTAAAAAAAGTCTGCCCTGTTCCGCTGGAGGTGGCACCAGTTGATACAATTTTTAAAGGTGATTCATACTGTTTAGACAGATGACAAAAGTACCTGAGGAAGACAGAGACAAATTAGATGTATCTAGCAAAACAATCTGGAGTTGAACTTTTAGAGTAATATACTTTTCAGTGATAATTTTTTTTTTTTTTTTTTTTTTTGGTGGTACTTGGGCCTCTCACTGTTTTGGCCTCTCCCGTTGCGGAGCACAGGCTCCGGACGCGCAGGCTCAGCAGCCATGGCCCATGGGCCCAGCCGCTCCGCGGCATGTGGGACCTTCCCAGACCGGGGCACGAACCCATGTCCCCTGCATCAGCAGGCGGACTCTCAACCACTGTGCCACCAGGGAAGCCCTCAGTGATAATTTTTAATCAAACAATCCCATGCTAAAAAATTGCTTCAAGACAAGAGGCATAGGACTTCCCTGGTGGCGCAGTGGTTAAGAATCCACCTGCCAACGCAGGAGACACGGGTTCGATCCCTGGTCCAGGAAGATCCCACATGCCACAGAGCAACTAAGCCCGTGCGCCACAACTACTGAGCCTGCACTCTAGAACCGGTGAGCCACAACTACTGAGCCCATGTGCCACAACTACTGAAGCCTGTGAGCCTAGAGCCTGTGCTCTGCAACAAGAGAAGTCACCACAACGAGAAGCCTGCACACCGCAACAAAGAGTAGCCCCCGCTCACCACAACTAGAGAAAGCCCGCGCACGGCAATGAAGCCCCAATGCAGCCAAAAATAAATAAATAAATTTATATTAAAAAAAAAAAGACAAGAGACATAATTTTACAGTCCCTTATACACTAAAAAGGAATTTACGGGCTTTTGTCTAAAGAAGAAGAGGAGACTCTGGTTTTGCTGACCAGAAGCTCCAGTTTAATTCTGGTTCCTTTCTTAACATTTTCATTCAACGTCACACTAAGTCTGTCCGAAACAGCAACCATGGAGTTATTTTCCCAAGTGTCCAGAAGATGGGGGAGGGGAAATGTTGATGATGCTTCAAGTCAGACTCAGCCAGCTCACCTCAAGGCCTCACACCATGACCGGGCCTGGGAGAAGGAAGGGGCTCTTCAGGTGGGATGGAACCCAGTAGGAGGGCAGTGCTGTGGGGACTTGGTGGACCGCCGACCCATCGTGGGACAGACACGCTGGTGTGCTTTCAGCAAGGCCAGCACAGGTGGTTAAGTAGCAACCTAGACCAGCTCTCTCTCCAGTCACTTTAGTACCATGTAAGCCCCTTGCAATTCACTTGCAATCCCAGGGAAAGAAAGAATCCTCAATTGGCCAAGACCAACACTCTACCACACTAGTCGAATTACAGAAGTTGGAGTGTGCACCTCATAATCAGAATTAAGTTAGAATGTAAGAAAATACCTAGCATTTCTGGCACATTTGGACCTGTAGCCTAAGCCCATCATCTGCTACACATGTCAGGATGTGTGATTATGACATCATTTGGGGAGGTGGGTTTATACGACAGTGATTCTTGAACTCGGCTCCATTCTGTAGTCACCTGGGAGCTTAAAAAAAAGGATGCCTCTGTGACTCTATTTCTGCTTGGCCAATAACGGGGGTGGGTGGGGGGGGTGGGGACATGAATTGGGAGACTGGGATTGACATATATACACTACTATGTATAAAATAGATAACGAATGAGAACCCACTATATAGCACAGGGAACACTACTCAGTGATCTGCGGTGACCTAAATGGGAAGGAAATCTAAAAAAGAGTGGAGATATGTAACATATAACTGATTCACTTTGCTGTACAGCAGAAACGAACACAACATTGTAAAGCAGCTAAACGTCAATAGAAATTAATTTTAAAAAGATGGATGCCTGGTTCCACCTGCAGACATCATGATCGGCTGGTCTGTGATGCAGCCTGAGTATTAAAAACTAAAAAGCACTCCCAGGTGACTGTCCTGGGCAGTCAAGATTGAGCCCCAATAGCCTAAGATAAATGTTGATATTTTATTTTTTTGTTAAAGACATCCCAAATCCTGGGAAAAGAATGATACACATCAACAGCTTGAGCAAGGAAGCCCTCTAGATACCATCAGTGGCTTTAGGATGAGGGACTCAACGTAGGTTTTAAGAGCCAAGCATTGTAAGTTCTCTCCCTGATCATTGTCTCCCCGTGCTGGGAATTCAGGGTTTTTTTCTTTGCTCATTTGCTGAAATGTAAATATCAAGTACTGCTTGGGGCAGAAAGAGCCAAATCAAAATCAAGGTTAGCATCTCCTCAAGTAGTTCCTTTTTTTCTCATACCCGGAATGAGTAAAGAGAAAAGCCACATTTCTCCCTAGTGACCTGCGAGGCTTAATGTCACCTCACCTCGGCTGCAGGAATACTGGCCATAGAAACCTTTGTCAATGAATGTCAGGAGAAGCCAAAGCTCATTTCATGCCAATTTGATTTCATCGAGTCCAGATAGGAACAAACTTTCTAAATGGTAAATACATACAATTGGCTCAGTATCTAAACATATAGAATTTCAGAACTGAAGTAATTATTCAGGAAACCCAGGAACCAAGCATGTTATGTAAAATTGTTTGGACATGTTAATTAAAATATTTCAAGATATATTTATTCCTAAATAATAGAAACGTAGAAACGGTATGACAATTAGCAGACTTTCCCGAGCAAAATCTAACCAAGTCCTTTTAATTCAAAGACATCCATAAGGAATGTAAAACATAATATAATTAGCCTGTGGGCTATGGTGATATACAGTCGCTATCAAATTTTTTTATCTTTTCTTTTGCTGTAGCCTGTTCTGAGCTCGAGACAAGCAGGGTTTAAAATGCAGTTAACTACCACTTGCAACATTGTGAGTTTCCTTGAGCAAAAGCTGGGCCAAAACAAATCCAGTGAATCACTGGGGTGAGTTGCTCTAGATTTGTTACTATGTGGCTGTAAATATAACAAACTCCACCTGAACTTCCAAAATAAATTTTACACTCTGATAATTCACAAGCACCTTTCATTCAGACATGGTAATCTAGCTAAGGATTGCAGTGTTTTTTAATCACCAGTGTCTTACAGAGAGACAGGAATGGTTGGAATACAGGAGGTTTCAGAGAAAGCCTGCAATGAGAAATATCATTTCAAAAACACAGATTAACCCCTGCTGGGGTTATCCCTCCAGGACAGACAGCATCTTCTGGGGTTCTGCATGCTGGCCAGGTGGTTCAGTCAGGGGTTCTCCCCATTGGCCAGATGGCCCCATAGGGGGTGCTTCCCACTGGGCTGACAATGCTGCCACAGGTTCTCCGTCCTAGCCAGACAGTCCCACTGAGGGTTCTCCCTGCAGGCCAGGTAGTACAACAGACCCACTTCAGACCGAGGGACACACACAGACTGAGAGCGAAGGGATGGAAAAAGATATTCCATGCAAATGGAAATCAAAAGAAAGATGGAGTAGCAATTCTCATATCAAACAAAATAGACTTTAAAATAAAGACTATTCACAAGAGACAAAGAAGGACACTACATAATGATCAAGGGATCAAGCCAAGAAGAAGATATAACAATTGTAAATATTTATGCACCCAACATAGAAGCAACTCAATACATAAGGCAAATGCTAACAGCCATAAAAGGGGAAATCAACAGAAACACCATCATAGTAGGGGACTTTAACACCCCACTTTCACCAAAGGACAGATCATCCAAAATGAAAATAAATAAGGAAACACAAGCTTTAAGTGATACATTAAACAAGATGGACTTAATTGATATTTTTAGGACATTCCATCGAAAAACAACAGAATACACTTTCTTCTCAAGTGCTCATGGAACATTCTCCAGGATAGATCATATCTTGGGTCACAAATCAAGCCTTGGTAAACCTCAGAAAACTGAAATCATATCAAGTATCTTTTCCGACCACAATGCTATGAGAATAGATATCAATTAAAGGAAAAAAACTGTAAAAAATACAAACACATGGAGGCTAAACAATACACTACGAAATAACCAAGAGATCACGGAAGAAATCAAAAAGGAAATCAAAAAATACCTAGAAACACGACAACCTAAAACCTATGGGATGCAGCAAAAGCAGTTCTAAGAGGGAAGTTTATAGAAATACAATTCTACCTCAAGAAACAAGAAACATCTCAAATAAACAACCTAACCTCTAAAGCATTAGAGAAAGAAGAACAAAAAAACACTTAAGTTAGCAGAAGGAAAGAAATCATAAAGTTCAGATCAGAAATAAATGAAAAAGAAATAAAGGAAACAATAGCTAAGATCAATAAAACTAAAAGCTGTTTCTTTGAGAAGATAAACCAGATTGATAAACCATTAGCCAGACTCATCAAGAAAAAAAGGGAGAAGACTCAAATCAATAGAGTTAGAAATGTAAAAGGAGAAGTAACAACTGACACTGCAGAAATACAAAGGACAATGAGAGATTACTACAAGCAACTCTATGCCAATAAAATGGACAACCTGGAAGAAATGGACAAATTCTTAGCAAAGCACAAACTTCAGAGACCGAACCAAGAAGAAATAGAAAATATAAACAGACCAATCACAAACACTGAAATTGAGAGTGGGATTAAAAATCTTCCAACAAACAAAAGCCCAGGACCAGATGGCTTCACAGGCCAATTCTATCAAACATTTAGAGAAGAGCTAACACCTATCCTTCTCAAACTCTTCCAAAATATAGCAGAGGGAGGAACACTCCTCAACTCATTCTACAAGGCCACCATCACCCCGATACCAAAACAAGACAAAGATGTCACAAAGAAAGAAAACTACAGGCCAATATCACTGATGAACATAGATGCAAAAATTCTCAACAAAATACTAGCAAACAGAATCCAACAGCACATTAAAAGGATCATGCACCATGATCAAGTGGGGTTTATCCCAGGAATGCAAGGATTCTTCAATGTATGCAAATCAATCAATGTGATACACCATATTAACAAATTGAAGGAAAAAAAACATATGATCATCTCAGTAGATGCAGAAAAAGCTTTCTACAAAATTCAACACCGATTTATGATAAAAACCCTCCAGAAAGTAGGCATAGAGGGAACTTACCTCAACATAATAAAGACCATATATGACGAACCCATAGCCAACATCGTTCTCAATGGTGACAAACTGAAAGCATTTTCACTAAGATCAGGAACAAGACAAGGTTGTCCACTCTCACCACTATTATTCAACATAGTTTTGAAAGTTTTAGCTATAGCAATCAGAGAAGAAAAAGAAAAAAAGGAATCCAAATCGGAAGAGAAGAAGTAAAGCTGTCACTGTTTGCAGATGACATGATACTATACACAGAGAATCCTAAAGATGCTACCAGAAAACTACTAGAGCTAATCAATGAATTTGCTAAAGTAGCAAGATACAAAATTAATGCACAGAAATCTCTTGCATTCCTATACACTGATGATGAAAAATCTGAAAGAGAAATTAAGGAAACACTCCCATTTATGACTGCAACAAAAAGAATATAATTCCTAGGAATAAACCTACCTAAGGAGACAAAAGACCTGTATGCAGAAAGCTTTAACAAAAATTTTCACAATTTGTATGGAAACACAAAAGACCCCGAATAACCAAAGCATTCTTGAAAAAGAATAACAGAGTTGGAGGAATCAGGCTCCCTGTTTCAGACTATACTACAAAGCTACAGTCATCAAGACAGCATGGTACTGGCACAAAAACAGAAACATAGATCAATGGAACAGGATAGAAAGCCCAGAGATAAACCCACGCACATATGGTCACCTTATTCTTGATAAAGGAGGCAAGAATATACAGTGGAGAAAAGACAGCCTCTTCAATAAGTGGTGCTGGGAAAATTGGACAGCTACATGTAAAAGAATGAAATTAGAACACTCCCTAACACTATACACAAAAATAAACTCCAAATGGATTAAAGAACTAAATGTAAGGCCAGAAACTATCAAACTCCTAGAGGAAAACATAAGCAGAACACTCTATGACATAAATCACAGCAAGATCCATTTTGACCCACCTCCTAGAGAAATGGAAAAAATAAAAACAAAAATAAACAAATGGGACCTAATGAAACTTCAAAGCTTTTGCACAGCAAAGGAAACCATAAACCAGACAAAAAGACAACCCTCAGAATGGGAGAAAATATTTGCAAATGAAATAACTGACAAAGGATTAATATCCAAAATTTACAAGCAGCCCATGCAGCTCAATATCAACACAACAAACAACCCAATCCAATAATGGGCAGAAGACCTAAATAGACATTTCTCCAAAGAAGATATACAGATTGCCAACAAACACATGAAAGGATGCTCAACATCACTAATCATTAGAGAAATACAAATCAAAACTACAATGAGGTATCACCTCACACCAGTCAGAATGGCCATCATCAAAAAATCTACAAACAATAAATGCTGGAGAGGGTGTGAAGAAAAGGGAACCTTCTTGCACTGTTGGTCAGAATGTGATCTGATACAACCACTATGGAGAACAGTATGGAGGTTCCTTAAAAAACTAAAAATAGAACTACCATACAACCCAGCAATCCCACTACTGGGCATATACCCTGAGAAAACCTAATTCAAAAAGAGTCCTGTACCACAATGTTCACTGCAGCTCTATTTACAATAGCCAGGACTTGGAAGCAACCTAAGTGTCCATCAACAGATGAATGGATAAAGAAGATGTGGCACATATATACAATGGAATATTAGCCATAAAAAGAACAGAAATTGAGTTATTTTTAGTGAGGTGGATGGACCTAGAGACTGTCATACAGAGCAAAGTAAGTCAGAAAGAGAAAAACAAATATTGTATATTGATGCATATATGTGGAACCTAGAAGAATGGTACAGATGAACCTGTTTGCAGGGCAGAAATAGAGACACAGATGTAGAGAACAAACGTATGGACACCAAGGTGGGAGAGCGGGGCAGGCGGGTGGTGGTGGGATGAATTGGGAGATTGGGATTGACATATATACATTAATATGTATAAAACGGATAACTACTAATAACCTGCTGTATAAAAATAAAATTGAAACAAGAAATGAAATTGAGTTATTTGTAGTGAGGTGGATGGACTTAGAGTCTGTCATACAGAGTGAAGTAAGTCAGAAAGAGAAAAATAAATACTGCATGCTAACACATATATATGGAATCTAAAAAAAAAAAAAGGTTCTGAAGAACCTAGGGGCAGGATAGGAATAAAGACGCAGATAAAGAGAATGGACTTGAGGACACGGGGAGGGGGAAGGGTAAGCTGGGACGAAGGAGAGAGTGGCATGGACTTATATATACTACCAAATGTAAAACAGATAGCTAGTGGGAAGCAGCCGCATAGCACAGGGAGATCAGCTCGGTGCTTTGTGACCACTTAGAGGGGTGAGGGGTGGGATAGGGAGGGTGGGAGGGAGACGCAAGTCGGAGGAGATATGGGGATATATGTATAGCTGATTCACTTTGTTATAAAGCAGAAACTAACACACCATTGTAAAGCAATTATACTCCATTAATGATGTTAAAAAAAAACAGATTAAAACAGAATTCGCAATGCTGCTTTAAAACTATTTCGATAAGTACAAGATAAAACAAAATTAGCTCTATTGTTAAATTCTCTTTCTCTAGAGAAAAAGCGAAATAATTCTTAGACCAGACGATCATAACGGATAAAAGGAGGAACAGATTCTTTTATTTTCTTCTGTAACACAATATTGCAGTCGCACAGTGAAAAAGACGGCATGGAGGTGTGGGTGTATAATTGAGTTAATCAGGCCCTCCATGTTGTTATTCTCTTTGAGGCACATTTAAGTGCAGAAATAATAACTATTGTTTTCGAGAAAAAAGTAATTGAAAGAGGTAAAATGGTTAAACCGCGTTTTCGGTGACTAATGATAAAAGAATTGAAGCTTAAAAACATCAGTGAAGGGCTTCCCTGGTGGCGCAGTGGTTGCGACTCCGCCTGCCGATGCAGGGGACACGGGTTCGTTTCCCAGTCCGGGAAGATCCCACATGCCGCGGAGCAGCTGGGCCCGTGAGCCATGGCCGCTGAGCCTGCGCGTCCGGAGCCTGTGCTCCACAACGCGAGAGGCCACAACAGTGAGAGGCCCGCGTTCCGCAAAAAAAAAAAAAAAAAAAAAAATCAGCGAATATCAATCAGTCGACTCATTTTGAAATGTTTCACCTGGATTCAAAGAGTTCCTAAACATGCTTCTTTCGAAGCATGTAATGGAAATTACATTTCCCTTAAATGTTGACCCTACCCTCTATCTCATGGCAGAAATGTGCCTGCAAACATAAACTCTGTGGACAGTGCTTGGATTATCAAAGGCAGACAAATGACCATAAATAAAAGAAAATAGGAAAATGGCAAATGCATCTGCTGGTTCTAGAAACCTTTAGAATTACTCTGGCAAAGCCTCAGCTCCTAAAACTGGTTTTCAGCAAAGAACTTTACTCAGAAAGAACCAGTAAAGACCACAAAGGAAGCAATCCTTTCCTTCCTCTTCAGTGGAAATATCCACAGCTTATGACATTATTCCTCTTACAACCAACGACCAACCAAAGAAATCCCACCGTCCTGTTTTATAAAGTTTCATGAAATACCAAAAGCTGGGCTAACAGAAATACCCAGAGTTTTATTTCAGGATAATCTACAAGCTAGCTTGTAATTTAGAAAGCAAAGCAAAACAAAACAAATTGTACTCCAATGACTAGAATCATATTTTACATCATTCGTAAGTGTAGAATGGTTTTATACACAAATTAATGTCAATGTTTTTTAAATGGAGTTACCAAGTATTAAGTATTGTCAGTCTGTTCTATGGTCCCTGGAAACAAAACAAAATCAACCACAAAATTTCACCACTTTGTTTTAATGAAAGTGTTTCGTTTCTCAAGTTTGTTCATTCAAATCATTTTGAATAAGAACACAGTGGGTTTGGAACATGTTCTCCCAAAGATAACTTTATCATAAATACCTACAATGCTTTTTGTTTGATGGTGAATTTTATGTTAGTTTTTGTACTTTGTATTTTTACACTTAGATGGAAGGAATATGGGAGCCCTCTGGCGGCCAATATTAAAGTACATGGTAGTAGAGCTCAGGTTCCTCTAGCCGGGGGGCATCAGAAGCAAAGATGGAAGGAACTAAAATCACCCAAGTTCAGATACATGAGGGTGTAAACACACTACACTCACATATCTTCAAGTTCTCAAGTTTTTAGGGCAATATTTTCAGTGGTTGTTTTAGACTCAAGTTTAAACTTTCATATAAAAGGAATATCAAAGGAATTGAAATTCAGATATTAAATGCAAGTGATTTTGAACAGCTGGAGGGAAAATTGTAATTTCATAATATTAACAGATGTAATTATTAACAGATATAAGCAATTTGTTTTAATATTTATCATCACTTATAAACATGTATCTCTCACTACACAAATGACCTCAAAAGGAGAAATGAGACACTTTAGGAAATTAACTCCTAAAAATGATTCCTAACTAAAAAAATTAAAATAATTAGATGTGATTCATGAAACAGTACCTTGCTGACCTGGAAGAGTTAAAGTGCTTTAAGTGCCTTGTTTTTTCCAAGGGAGACATTTACTCTATTTACTGGAGGATACTGAGACATGGTAATGTCAATGATGAAATTTGGCAGGTTTTTAACAGATGCCAACATTTTGACCACTTTCAGATGCACATTTCCTTTTATCTTCATTCCAGCAATAAATGTATATTTAATTACAAAGTTTGCATAAACCAATCAACACACTTCATGCAGTGCAAAAAGATGGGGATGTACAGGATGGAATATTTAGATACAGGCTATTTGGCTTCTAATTTTAGAATATGTCCTCATTTACATATCAACACATGAAAACAAAGAACGTATGCCAAACTTTAGATATGTTTAAAATCTCACAATACAAGATAATGATTAGTAATGAGAAAGTATTCCAATTTAGGGTATTAATTACATGTGATTAAATTCAAACATTAGACAAATGAATGCTATATATGTACATCTATATGTACTCAGGGCAGTACTTCATTCCCAGTTACTGCAGAAAAATAAAAGTTACTATACATTATCCATTATTAAGTTATGTTTTGAGATGGAGAAGTATGGCATGTGAGGTATTTTCCAAGATCATTTTAATCTAGAATATAATTAGTCCAAAAAAATTACTGCAGATGTGAATAATACATCCTTATTAAGAATTCATTACTTGTAGGTCAGTTTCAGAACTTGATTTCACAGGGTCAATGGTTCTCAATTAATCTGAAGTATAATTATAAAAGACCATATTAAAAGCTTTAGACTTACAAGTACAAGAGAATTATAAAGGTACAGAAATTCTAGTCCAAATGCTAATTTTTTTTCTTTTTTTCCAAATGCTAATTTTGATAAGTGAAAATAATTTTAAAGAGTATATGATTTCTCTTTTAAAATTACATTATCTTAAAGACTTAATAAGAAATTGAGGGAATTTCTGGTGTTCTGTCTTATCTTCTTCTTCATCATCATCAACAATGATATTATTTTGTCACCAGGTAATAGTGTTATTAAACTTTTGTGTGCACACGAATCACATGGGAGGCTTTTTGGATCCCCAAGCTCCACAGCCAGAAATTTGCATTTAGTTAGTCTTACCAAGTACCAACCTTATGCCGCAGCAGATGCGTACCCACCAGACATCAGTGGTACCTTCCCAGTATATTCTACATTTGTTACATCTGGGAGGGAAAAGGTAACTCTTTTTCATCTATCAACTCTCCATAGCCCTCTGAACACTCCCTGAAAAATCATAATGAGCCACTAAATGTTTGTTAAGTAAAAGAATGCAAGGTTTTTAGTGAAGGAAGAGTCCGAGACAAAATGAATTCACCAGCACAAATAAAAGTATTTCCTGTCACACAAATGGGCAGGACACCAAGCCACTGCTATGTCCTGGTACAGGAAACACCCAAGCACTCCTTATAATGTATTCTGTTATAATATATTCTGAATCCCAGCTTCTGAGAATGAGGCACAGATGTAGAACTAGGGGAGACCCTGGCACATAGATCAACTGAAGGGAAGGTAATCATGAATGAGAAACCATATACTCCAGAAAAGAGACTGTCTTAGTCTGTTCAGGCTGCTGTAACAGAAAACGACAGATTAAGTGGCTTATAAACAATAAAAATTTATTTCTTATAGTTCTAGAGGTTGGAAATTCCAAGATCAATGTGTCGGCAGATTTGGTATCTGAACAAGGGTCCACATCCTGTTCATAGATGGCTGCCTTTTGCTGTGGTGGAAAGAGCAAGGTTGCTCTGGGGTCTCTTTTACAAGGGCACTAATCCCATTCATGAGGGCTCTACCCTCATGACCTATCACCTCCCAAAGGCCCCACCTCCTAATAGCATCACCTTCGGGATTAGGATTTCAACATGTGAATTTGGGTGGGGGGAAAACAAATATTCAATCTATACAGCTATCCTCTTCTCAAAGAATAACCAACTTTCCCTGCAATACTTCTAGCTCCAAAGGATCATACATCCACTGTGAATGGTTTTCATGCTCACTCACAACATATAATTAATAGTCCGCAATCCTAGAGCTTGGGTGAGATTTTCACATGTGTACCCAATGATGATGGAAAATCCTGTGCCCACTCTAAGTTGCATATTGATTTGTACACTTCTTGAGCAGGGTAAACATAAACATGAATCTCACAAAGAATGGGCCTAAGCTCCACATTTCTAAATTTGAAACTTGCTGAGCAGAAAATGAAATTCTTAAGTGGAGATAAATCTTAAGGAGGAAAGGAGGCAGAAATTTCTCAAATACTGGGTGGCACAGGTAAGATGTAAAGATGAAGGGTCAAGAGTGGACCCTGAATGGGAATGGAAAGAGGATGCAAACTGAAGTAAGCACCCTGACCATGTACAAGTGAAGGGGAAACACAGCATCGCCAGAAAAAGAAAAGGGACAAAGAACAAGAGGAAGAGGAGATCAGGTCATCAAACACAATGACAAGTGGAAAGGGGCTGTCCACTTGAACTGGGAAGCAAAATGGCTTAAATGAGAATAGACAAAAATTAGAAGAGTAATAGAATCATAGCGAAACTCAAAACTCACAGAAACAAGAAGAACTATTAGTCAGAGAGGGTATTATTTCAAGAATCGTCCTTTGGTATTTCTATCAGCATCCCTTAATAAAAATTGTCCACAGGAGAGCTATCTGAGAGGCTGTGTTCCAGGCTTAAGTCCTCAGTTTTGTCCATCAAATAAAACATAATTCTCAAAAAAGAAATAGGAGTACCAGACCAGACTGTTCTTCAGGCATGAACATAACTTCAAATTAGAACAACAATATTCAAATTAATCTGCAAACAGAGAGAGAGAGGAACTGCACATCTTGCTGTGTCTGAGAAATGAAATTCTCCCTCCCTTAGCTGATGCCATCAAGGAGACTGCTTGTTTTAAGTTTCTATTATAGCATCTAACAGATGACCACAGACTGAGAGGCTTAAAACAACACCCATTCATTATCTCACAGGCATGTAAGATCAGAAGCAGATCTTCTGTAGATCAGAAGTCTGAACATAGCTTAGCTGGGTTCTCTGATCAGAGTTTCAGAAGGCTAGCAATGAATGTGTATGTTTGGCTGTGTTCTCATCGGGGAGCTCAAATACGGAAGGGTCCACCTGCAAGCTCCCTCTGGTTGTTGGTGAAATTCCCTTCCTGGTGGCTGTAGGATTTATGACAGCCTGCTTCTTCAAAGCCAGAGAAGGAGGGGAGAGCTCTGCTGCTTTGACTCTCTAACTTCAGGGATGGCCTGAATCTTCCTTTCAAGGACTCACTTGATTAGGTCAGTTCCACTTAGTATAATCTCCCTTTTTGATTGGCTCAGAGGCAACAGACTAGGGACTAATACATCAACAAAATCACCTTTGCCATACGTTCACATAATCACTGGAGTGACAGCCCATCACTTTTGCCATATTCCACTGGTTAAAGGCAACACCCAGGTTCCACTTAAGAGAAATGGACTATACACAGGTGTGACTCATTGGGGGTTCCCTTTAGGGTGTGTCTGTCACACTACCTGACACTCAATTACTTTCCCTATACATTCAATTCTGAACTTCCTTTCACAGTTCTCATTTATAATACCTAAATAGGTAAAACCATAGTTTCTGCAAATTAAAATCATCTTCCATCCTATTCCTGGAGTTTTTTCAAAACTGAGTAGAAGAGAATGACTATTCCAAAAATTTTAAAAAGCCAATAAATTAGGAAAACTAAGAAATCAGCATGGGCCATATTTAATTGTTCTAGTACTCTTCATTCTTTCAAGGTCACTGCATAATCTGTGTCTAGACAGGCACATTGTTAAATGAAATCAACTATTATAGTAACTAATCACAGTTACAAAATACTGGTGATTTTAATTTCAACCAGAAGTTAGCAACAGGAAATTGGAGAAAGTGGATTTTCAAAAAGATTCATCCAAGGGCTTCAGCTGATATGTTAGCACTTTAAAAGAATTAACAGGAGTGCATACTACTTCCATTCACTCACTGGGGAGTCAGACACTGAGGAGGACGGGCTTCCTGCGTTGCTAAAATCAGATTTCCCCCATTCATCCGCACTTATGGGAAGTCACTGCGATCCGTTTCAAGGTTACAATTAGGTCCATGTACAAACCTTACCATCCAATAACAACAATGCTATCCAATAAATTAATACTGAAACAATCACAACATTGTGCTAAGCAAACCAGGTTTGATGGCATCATTCCATTTAGAACGTGGGCACACCATTAATTTAGGTTTGTGAATACAGTTAAAATGGGGTATGAGTGTTTGAATGTGATTTTCAGACTTCCTTAACACTGGTACAAGAATAGACAAATACATAAGATATAAAAGCTTTAGTTTCATGGTCTTTCTTTTTTTTTGTCTGTGATTTATGTTTGGTTTCTAAGCCAATGTTTTTTATTACCTACTAATATAAGCCAGTTTCAAATTTGATAAAGAAGATAATTTTAAAAGCCCTTAAAATATAATTCATGAATATAAAATTTGATACAGGAAGTATCTCAAAGAACTGAAATATTGAAAACATCAAAGAATTAAAAATAGGATATTCATCTGGTCTCTAGATGAAGACTCTTTCAGTAAAAGAAATCACAAAGGAAAAAATCAATTGCTTTGACTACATAGATGTTTAAAACTTCTAACATGGAACAAAACAATGTAAATTTTTATTTTAAAATAAAAATTTTATTTTATTTTTAAAAATATGAATGAATATGCATAATATCCACAAACATGAAAAATATTTATAATTTTTTTAAAAAAACCTCTAAACTTCAGTGGGAAAAAATTAGCAAAGATTTAAACATGAACATATTCAGTTCCAGTGGTGATGTGATAAGATGGGAGCTCTCACACATTGCTGGCAGGAAAGGGAACTGGAACAGTATTCTTATAAAACGGCTCAACAAATGTAAAATGTTCCAGACCTGACTATCCAAGAGCTCATCCTCTCTTTAGCCAAGAAAATGATCAGAAATGTACACAGACAGTTTTGTGCAAAGATGCCCATCACTGCAGTTCTTAAGGTGGTAAGCTGGAAAGAAACTAAAGGTACAACTTTGGGTGGCTCCATCAGATAACAAATGTGGATAAAATACATTAAATATGTTAAGTCTTGGCAAAGTGCTAGGTACTGTGGATACACCACTAAATGAAACAAAGCTCCTGCCCTCCAGGAGCTTACATTCTAGGGGATGAGAGAGTCAAGAAACACAAGAATTACAGATTGTCAGAAATGCTACAGAGAAAATGAACCGGGTGGTGGGATAAATTGAGAGAGGCCACATGGGGGGTCACTGAGCAGGTGAGGTCTCTCTGCAGAGGTGACTTTTGAACTGAGGCTTAAAATATGTCAGTGGGTCAGTTTTGTGAACAGCAGCAAGAGGAGAGTTCTAGACAAAGGAAATAAAATTACAAGGAATAATACACAGGAGAGAGTTTGGTGCGTTAAAACTACATTTCCCAGACTCCCTTGCAAGCAACACCTCTACAAGATCAAAGTTTTATAAAGCAGATTCAGAAAGAAAATAAGATCAATGGGAAGTTATTTCCAAAAGCTTAGCTGTGTCGTGGGTCTGTGAGCTTGCTATATCCATATTTCCTTAAAACACAAGCTACAGTTAATTATAGGACTGTGCTACAGTTAGCATCAGCTATATAAAAACACACAAGATGACTAGAAAAAAGTATGTAAAAGAGCTAATGGTTTCCTAAGGCAGTTGAAATTGTGCTTTCCCTGCCCCACATTTTTCTGTATTTTAAAAATACTGAAGGATTTTTAGATTTTTTAATCACAAAAAATTTAAAAACCATATGTACTAGAAATAGATATTATTTGAAGTGGGATGATAAATATGGACAAAATAGTTTACCTGCCAATGCTATCATAAAAATAAAATGATTTATTTCTAAATGAATAAGTCATTTGTTCAAGAAGTACTGGAAGACTCTGTGCCAAGCACTGTCCTTGGTGTTGGGACTGAAGCAGAGAACAGAAAAGGCCGTCCTTCCTCCCTTACGGAGCTTCCGGTGGGAAAAGCAGAAAATAGACAGTTCGGACTTCACCACAGACTGATGAGAGAGCGATGTCTCCCTAACGATTTCACGAGGTTGGCAGGAAAAGGGTTTACTCTGTATACAGCTGTTCCTGGGTGTTCGTGGGGGATTGGTTCCAGAAGCCTCCACAGACACCCAAATCCGTCAACGCTCAAGTCCCTAATATTAAATGGTGTAGTACAGTCGTTACTCCGTATCCGTGGGTTCCGAATTTGAGGGTGCAGAACCCGTGGATATGGAGGGCTGACTGTATTACATGGGAAGCCTACTGGGGCATGGAGAGGGAATATTCTTTAGATACACCCTTTAGCAACAAGGTTTCCTTTATTTCCTCTTCCCCAACCCCGGTAGTCCCCTCCTCTCCCAGATCTTCCCCAGTGTCTTTTTTTTTAATATATAATTTAAAAAAATAACTATTTATTTGTCTGTGCCGGGTTTTAGCTGTGGCACGGCGCGCGGGATCTTCGTTGCGGCACGTGGGGTCTTTAGTTGCAGCCTGTGGAATCTAGTTCCCTAACCAGGGATCAACCTGGGCTCCCTGCATTGGGAGCACAGAGTCTTAAAAGCTGGACCACCAGGGAAGTCCCTTCCCCAGTGTCTTTATTTTTCTTTCCTTGCACAGAAAACTTTAGTTCTCGCAATTACACCTTCAAACCTACGATCTCTACTGAACAAAAAAATGACTCTCTTTAAATATCCACAATCCTTAGAAACTGGAAGCCTTTCATTTTTTCAATGTCACCCTGGGTAATCAGTTCAGAGTCAAGAGAGATCTCAGGAGACAAGAATCCTACATGTCACACAAGTCAAAGGAAATCAGAAATCAAATGCAAATCAGAGGCCAAAAAACAAAAAGAAGACATTGAACCTGAAGCAAATTTCATCTCAGTTAGTGAGTCTCTCGTGTTTCCTATTGAGTCAGGAACCCTCCAGGTTTGGGGATGCTCTGTGGAGCCTGCAGGCAGAGGGTGGGGAGAGGGCGTGAAGGCAGAGCCACTCCACACCCAGCACTGCTAATCTGAACCCACCCTGCTTCCCCTTTTAGGCACCTGCTACTTCACCCTGAACATTTGGCACATCTTCTAAGTATCCCAATACCCTGCTGCAAGTGGCCTTTACAGTTCCTATGGGAAAATGTGCCTCCCCTCAAAATCCCATTGCTATTCTGACACATGACCCTAGAAATGTATCCCAAAATAAACAAAATGAAGAAACTATGGCACTGACGTTGACATATTTTACTTTTGTCTTTAATGATAAAAAAATGTAAAATTTCTGGACTTCCCTGGTGGCATAATGGTTAAGAATCTGCCTGCCAATGCAGGGGACACGGGTTTGAGTCCTGGTCTGGGAAGATCCCACATGTCGCGGAGCAACTAAGCCCGTGCACCACAACTACTGAAGCCTGTGAGCCACAACTACTGAAGCCCACGCGCCTAGGTGCTCTGCAACAAGAGAAGCCACTGCAATGAGAAGCCAGCTCGCTGCAACTAGAGAAAGCCCGCGTGCAGCAACGAAGACCCGATATGGCCAAAAAAATAAATAACATTTCTTCTATCTTCAAAGTCACAAATGCTATATAAAAGTAGAAAGTTATGCCCCCTGGTATTTTGTCCTGAATCAAACCGAGGAGTAAAATTCAACACATCAGGAATGTCTTATTTAGCTCAGCAGGACATGATCACATTTTAGGACATCCGAAGTTTTCTCAAATGTCCTTAGGTTAGTTCCACAGTAAGCCCATTGCAGTAGGCGCACCATCAAAAGAATATTCACTTGGTAGGAAAACCCACCTCTTCAGAAGTAGCTGGGCCTCTTGGCAATAGATTCCTCTCATGTCACTACTGCACTGTCATCTGGGGCTGACATGCAGCCAAAAAAGAGAACTCAGGCGCTGATGCTCTGCTACCGAAACAACTTTCAAATCTACAGACCTAGTTCCAGCAAGTTAGATTTGAAACAACTTTCAAATCTACAGACCTAGTTCCAACTGTCCAGCAAGGACAGTTTCTTTTCTGTCCTCAGTTTAATAGTTTCTGAAGAACTGGAAAGCTGCCACCCCAAACTTCCCTTGTTCAGTATCTGGGTAAAGCTGTGGTATAATTGCTTCTGTGGGTGTTAGCAAGCGGGAAGAGGATGATAAAGTCAGTTACTGATGGTCCTTCAGCCTGAGAGAAAGCCCTGAGATCAGACCTCTTGTCCACATCACAGATGGTCATGAGAGGTAACAGGGAATTAAGAATATAGTTTACCACAGTGAGTGAGGGAACATGGGGGAAACTCTCACTTTTTTTCTTTATACACTACTGCATTCCATTTTTAAGAATGATCTATTTGTGTTGTATTTTTTAAAAATACAAGAATGAAGATATCTTATACATTACATTTTTTCAACGTATTATACCCTTTTTTTTTTTTACATCTTTATTGGAGTATAATTGCTTTACAATGGTGTGTTAGTTTCTCCTTTATAACAAAGTGAATCAGTTATACATATACGTATGTTCCCATATCTCTTCCCTCTTGTGTCTCCCTCCCTCCCACCCTCCCTATCCCACCCCTCCAGGCGGTCACAAAGCAACGAGCTGATCTCCCTGTGCTATGCAGCTGCTTCCCACTAGCTATCTACCTTACGTTTGGTAGTGTATATATGTCCATGCCACTCTCTCGCTTTGTCCCACCTTACCCTTCCCCCTCCCCGTGTCCTCAAGTCCATTCTCTAGTAGGTCTGTGTCTTTATTCCTGTCTTACCCCTAGGTTCTTCATGACATTTTTTTTTCTTAAATTCTATATATATGTGTTAGCATACGGTATTTATCTTTCTCTTTCTGACTTACTTCACTCTGTATGACAGACTCTAGGTCTATCCACCTCATTACAAATAGCTCAATTTCGTTTCTTTTTATGGCTGAGTAATATTCCATTTATACCCTTTTTTTAATCATCTTTTACTGAGAATCATCTTTCTGGGCAAAGAAGCAGGTCATTTCTCTGATCACAAAAGCCAACTCATCAGGGCAAAGGGCAGGAGAGAAATGTCATCGTAAGTACTCAAAAGTTAAACTTCTCTGTTTGGGTACATAAATGCCTGCCAGATATTTCATACATCCTTTGTGGCCTGTTATATACATGCTAACAAATCAGTATACAATAAAATCCAGTGTTAAGCAAGTATGAGTTAAAAACAGGAGAATGGAAATCAATTAAGCTCAAAATTTTAAAAGAATAACACAAAGCCTTAATAAAATCAGAGGAAGAAAATATAAATATATAGAAAATAAACTGATTAAAATTAGTAAAATCGATCAATAAATTCGATAATTTATTGAATTATTTAAAATTTATTGGTTATTTAACATTAACCAAAGGAAAGGTAAAACTCAGATATTTATGAACAAAAAACTAAGGTCATATGAAATAATAAAATTCTTGTTGAAAATAAAAAGTAAATACAGATTAAAATATTTTTCACTAATAATAAGGCTATTTAATAATTGTAATTATTATTACAATGATAACTTGTCATACAATTATAAATAGTAATACAATTCAAAACATTTTAATGTAACAAGCAATTTTGACATAAAGTATAAATCAGTAAGATTTAATCAATAAGTAGAAAATATAAATTCACAATTGTGTACATAGTATCCACGTGGACGCTTACTGCAATTTCCCATAAGATTTGGAGAGCAAGAGGAACTGATATGAACATGAAATGTATGCTGCCTGCTGCGACATGAGTAACAAAGTCCTTTGCTTCTGACCCAGGAATTTTGTGTCTTCTGGCAGCATTCATGATACTGCCAGGCTAACTTGTTAGCTTGCAAAGAGGGTAAAATTCTCAGATCCTTTCTGTTCTTGACACTGGTATGTTTGGTCACCAGTGTATTCCCAGAACCAAGTACAGTATTTCTATTTATTCATTTATTTATATCTTCTGCTAGACTCTGAGTTCTTCAAACACATAAACACCTAGTACATAGTAGGCACTCAAAGAGTATTCATGAAATCGGTAAAAATGTCATTTATGTGCACACTCCTGCTACAGGTATCTACATGTTCTTGATTGTCAAAGTCAAGCCATTTAGAGAGAAGCACAGATATCCTTTCAGACAATCCTACTGGCAATCCATCTAACAGTGGAGACATCTCACTCAAATACATTTTCTTTGTGTGAATGCACTCACTGTTAATTTTGGCCTTTTGTGAAGGTCTCAGCTTTTAATGTTTATAATAAATAAGTAGGCAAGCTTGAGAGTTGCTAATAGCTTAAAACACAGCATGGACACCCAAAAGGTCTCAGTACTAACACTGCACGGAGAGATGACCTGCTGAACATTTTATTCTGTCCTCACCGTCTTCCACTTACATAGAATTATCCCTAACTGTACAAATAGGCTGCAGGACGCTGGTTTTTTTGACATTACGTGAAGATGTCATTTTCTCCAAGCATAGTATAACGCACATTAGACAAATGTGCTAGGTATATTTTCCCCTTAAACACAGTCAAGATAGAAGCAGCCGCTACCAGAGCAAGTTAAAGCAATGAACCAGCCAGCCAGCGGTCATCTGCCATGTACTACTTTGGCTTCTTTAAGTTATTTTCCTGCAAAACAGGTGCTAAGGTGGAATGTTCATGTAACATTCTGATTTCAGTATTTATTAATATCTCCTCTCATGTAAAATGTATATACAGGACATACTTAGAGTTGTATATCTAAAATGAATTTGTCAAAATGCTGATTGTAAACACTAGCAGTGAGGATAGTAGCACTTTGATGTTCTTGATGAATACTTAGACATAGATATTTAAAGAAACGCACAGAACACTTGCTTTATTAGTTAGTGGTATCTTACTTGTGTATGTTACAACGCACTCTTATTATCTTATTTGATCTTCAAAACAAATTTGGGATGTAATATAAAATAGCAATTAAGTTACTGGGCTTGGCAGTCATATTGTCACGTTCAAATCCCTCACTAGACTGACTCTATCAGAGGACTTGATTCCCTTCCATCTACTTTGTTTCTACCTGGAGACCAAGTACTTGATGGAGACATCAAGTACTGAGGGATGAACAGTTTTATAACAAAAATATTTTCCTTTTTTAAAAAACATGAATCTATCCTAACCACAGTGCTTTTGACAGCTCCCCTGGGAATACACCTTTATAAAATCTTTATAAAATGTAAAATATTTTTAATAATTATTTCAACATTCAGAAAAAATATGCTTTCTTTTAAAATCAGGTGTTTTCTTCCGATTGGCTTTTGTCTGTTACAGATCGAAAGGTAAGCCCGTATTTCAGCTACACTGAATTTTTCACATAATCCTCGCTTCACCAGGTCATGTTAGCCTAAGATGACCATCAGGTTAGGGTAGTAACTTCAGGATTTATGAATACCCAGACTTGAATACACTTCCTCTTCCCAATGACCATTCATCATGGTATATGATGTGCTGCTATTTAGTTACTGGTTGCTCTGATGCCGAAAGACTCTATTCTGTCACCTTTAACAGCAAAAGAGGGCAGTCTCAGCACTGTTACTTATCACCTCCCCACAGTTTTACCTGCTGAGGCCAAGGGAGGATTTTTCCCCACCAGGAACTAACTCCCCCCACCAAAAAAAAAGGAAACCGGTTCTCTCAATTTCTATGGTTCCTTGTTTTTTGAGAAATTTGAGGTGCATCCTCCAGGGGCCATATGGGAGGTCATTTCAGAGCTGTCCATCAGTGTCACATTCAAAGGCATGATCTCTACTAACCATGAAAAAGGACACTGCACCCACCCAGCTAAAGGGTGAACTCCTGACTCTCCTGGAGATCTTTCCTTGATCCCAGCACGCATGGTAGGAACATGGTGTGTTTTCCTTCATTATTTCAGAATAATATTTTCCATTCTTTAGGCCTTGACTATCAGCTCAAATTCTTGTCACCATTTCTTCACAGGTCCAGCAGCCCCTTCTGGGGGGTAGACGCCTGGTGAACCCCTATTATATCCCATTGTCTGAAGTGGTCATGCCCATGAGAGCCTCACCCCTAACCCTGACTACAAATAGCATTAAAACAGTGGGTTCACACATTTAAAAATATGTACATGTGGCTACGCACACAACTTTATTTCTTTTCGTGTTCTGGATCCTTCTGCCTGAATCCTGATTTTTACTTCCCTAAATCTCACAGCACGGTAAGACCCTGGAGACTATAAAGTAGATTATTGCATATTTCTTTGACCAAATATGACACCTGGCAGGTTGAAAATAGCACTTGCTTCAAATTTTGTGCCAGTCTGAACAAACCACTATCAGACCAACGCTGTTTTACTGGGTATACATAAAGCAGGATCCCAGGAGCACTGCATTTAAATCAGAGGGAAGAGGAAGGAAATTGTTAGAGGATAGAATCTGTAGATGGGAGAGGAAAAATGGGAAAAGACTGAGGAACAATCCAATTCATTTTGCCTCATTCTCTCTTCTCTCCCAGGAAAGGGCTGGTGGAGAAAAGAAACATCCCAAACACATTTTTCTTTTTCCTTCCATCTCAAAAGCTATAACCAGGCATAGGAGAATTTAGGGGGAAAAGGGCCCCTGACATTTTTACTACTAACATTTCCTTTGCAATATGTCTGCTGCCCTTACAGTATAAGTACTACAGAAACAAATAAAATTGTGATTTAATCATATTTGTCTCTCTCATAATTGCCAACACAAGGTGCTGAATATTAAAAGTTATCAATAAAAGCATATATAATTAATAAAAGTGTGAACCAGCCCCTCTACAGAGTCGCCACATAAATAGCAGTTTTTGAGAATGAGTTTCCAGGCCAGGAGAATCGAATTTATTTAGAACTATGTCTTGGCTATCTAAAATGCCATTCTAAATGTTTCAGATGGAAGAGAAAAGGCTGATGTATGCCACGTACTCAATAAATGCTTGTCATATGCTGAATAACTACTAAAGGAATGGGCACCCAGTCAATGATTACTTTTGAAGAGAAAGAGTGAGGTCAAATTTGGGACGGGACACATGGCTTCTGGTGGGCCTGCAGTTTTCAATTTCCTGGCCCGAGAATTCAATCTTCTAATACTTCATTATGCCATACATGGTCGTGTGTGGTTTTCTTAATCTATGTTTTATTTAACAATACAGGTTTTTTTGTAATTGGAGAATAAAAATACCAATTCATATAAAAATTAAAGACTGCTAAGAGCTTAAAGTATTTCTCTTACCCACAGAAGGGCATCTGTCAAACAGCACCAGTTTTGTTTTTTTAAGTGTGTACTTATGCCCATGAAATCCCTTCAACCCTTAAATGAGGGTATCTCCTTGGGAGCCAGCACACATTCTCACTTTGTTTTGCCTGCATCCATTCACTTCCACTAATGGGGCTAATCTAAGCATCCCTTGGTGGTCAGGCAGATCACTGGAGCCCTTGGGGAGAAGGAATGCAGAGGACGCAGGATGTAACTGGCTTATGTTTGATCCTCTGGTCCTCAGTTTCTCCGTCTTTATGATAAGGGATTTCCAAAAATTAGATGATAAGCAACTTCAGGAAGCCCATTAGGCAGTATGTGCCCTCCACCAAGCTATAGTTTGCTCATCACTGGTCCAAAAGTTTATCCATGGGAGGGACCTTGGAGAAATCTTGACCTCACGGGAACCCAACAATAAGCAGTACAACTTATTTTGTGGAAGAAACTGACCCCACTGGAGGGTAGAGCGTAAGGTCACACACCATTTCTAGATCTTTCAATCACAAATCATAAGTGGGGAGGGACTTTAAGGGTTATCATAGGGAATTACGATTCTCTGGAACACTCTGGTTTCCTTGCTGGGTAATATCTGAGTCATTTGCCTTTTCACAAGATTTCGTTTTGGTTTCCTGCAATCAATGTATTTCACGGGAGGATGTCAGTGTCAGACAGCCGGACTCTCCATGGGAAAACTCTTCCTCGGTTTTGCCTGGAAACTGAATCACTACGAGAGTGACAGGGCACTGCATGCCACGAGGGTCACACCCCATCAGGACCCTGAGAAGGAGAGGATGAGCTGGCCGAGAATGGCTGGCGGCACTCACTGTAGACAGCAGGACATCGCCTGACAACTCCCCACTCCAGGGTCAACCACCGCTGTGAGTGTTCAGTGGGGGCATGTAACTCAGACGTTTCCAGAAGGCTGGGCTGCCACAGAAAGACTGGAATTGTGGAATGTCTTCTTACCATCTCCCCGTCTCACCCTCTTTCCCTCCAGAAGAGTAATCAGATACAGGCTACTTGCATTCTTCCTCGAAAGGATTCCAGAACCTATAATACAGGCCAGGCAGGACAGGCCAAAGTCATCAAGCCAAACAGCAGGAGAAGAGAGGTGAACCCAAGTCAAACCAAACTCTGTCCCTGCTGTGAAACAGAACAGGGGCACCTGGTAACAATCATAACAACAGCCACCGAGATCTGTCTCACTTTGCTGTTTAAAAGTAACATTTTAAAAGAGTCTTCATTTATGAAACTATAGTTGATTTACAATACTGTGTTAGTTTCAGGTGTACAGCTTCAGATTCTTTTCCATTATAGGTTATTACAAGATATTGAATATAGTTCCATGTGCTATACCATAAATCCTTGTTGTTTATTTTATATATAGTGGTGTGTATCTATTAATCCCGTACTCCTAATTTATCCCTCCCCCTCCCCTTTCCCCTTTGGTAACCATACGTTTGTTTTCTATGTCTAAAAAAGTTAACTTTTAATTATTATTTTATTTACTGTCAAGAGGAAGCTGGAAGAAAATAAGGCTAGATAAATTGTGAGTGACTTCAACTGGTAACCAACTGGGTAGGATGCCAAGCTTTATTTGCTTTTGTCCTGGAAAAGTCCAAGGCACTTCCGGACTGGATATTGGGGTCAATTCAAATCCCTCTGCTAGACACAGGGTTCCCAGAGGACTTACACATGTGCCCAGTTTTGATTATTATTTGTTCTGAAAAAGCTATTCCCCAAAAGAACACCTCTTCTGCATCTAGGACTGATTTACATGAAGTATAGGGGATCCAATAACTAACCCAACATTGGAAAGGGGGAGGCTCTTGACTGCTTGAGTTCTCCCTATTTTGGAGAAATTCAGAAGGATTAATTAGTAAATAATTTTTTAATTTTATGTAATTTGGAAGAATAATAATCTCACAAGAATTTTGTGGCAGTTGTTTAACATTCAGAGAGAACATTAAGCCCCTCAGAAGAAAGGATTCGTACAAATATAATAATATCGCATAATGAACCTCACTGACAAAGAATGACATGACATCATTAACTTGGCAGTGCTTTAAATGCATCCTTAAAAATGAAACTTTCATTTCCAATATCGGTCAGCAGGAATTTCACTACGTTAAATTCACTGTTAAAAGTAGGAATCCAGTGGACTCTGTTCATAACTATTCAAGAAAATGGTTTATCAAGAGATACTTCACGAGACATTTTAGTGGACTTTCTGCTAGTACGTTGAAGCTTGCAGGCCACGATCAAAGACTATTCTAACCACAGTCAATCAAATAAAGGCAATTTTGAATTTACTGTCTTCATCCTTACGATTTTATCCCAAGAGATCTTTGGGAATGAGAGTACCTAGGAGACCACTTTGGTAGGTGGGATGATGCTATTGATGACACCTGTAGCCCACGGGGCACCAGGAGATGATATCAGAGGAAGGAGTTGTGACGGGGAGGCCAAGGTCAGCACGCAGCCACCGGGAGAGCCAAACTGAGCCAAAGGCAAGAGCTGAAACAGCAGGGATGTGTTCCAGACACAAGGTTCCATCTGAGGAGCAAATTAGGACACAGAGACCCCCAAACCCTGAGCTGCATCCCACTTCTTCTTTCTCTGTTTTCTAATTACTGTTATGAAAACATGTCAAACACATAGAAACTTTTTCCTTTTTCAAAGCCATCCATTAACGATCCCTATGGGGACACTTGATTCCGAGTAGAAAAATCAATTGCTAAATTCTATTTATAGGCAACTCACATTAAGGGGATAGGAACAACGTGAGAAACTTCTTGTCCAAGCCAGAAGTGACAACTGTGGACAACTTTCCTTGTTCTTGTTGATCTAGTTCCAAAACTGAGTTGGGGCATTTTATAGTGAAAGTCAAAGAGAAAATATGAACATAAAGACCATAAAAGAATATTTCAGTGCTAGCAAACAGTCTGCTTTCTTTCTCCAGATAAAAACCATTAAAAACTGTATAACCTTCCACTGTAAAGCAATCACTATTGCAGTCTTCTATGCTGTTGATACAATAAATTATGCATCCAGTGCCTCTGTGTAATTCTAAGTGCAAAGATCTGGGGTAGGAGTTGACAGAGTTAAAAGAACAGTAGGAACCAAAGTAGGAACCAATATCTAACAACAGCTGTTCTTTAATACATGGTGTAGAGCATGTATACCATAACAAAAGGATACAGGGCAAATGCAGAAGTCTGAAATTCTCTTTTTGCGGATAACCAGGGGATTACCAGTATGTAGCTAAAGACACAGATGATGCAAAGCAAGATTGTGCTGGTAAAGGACATTCGGGAACCAAGGGGCCATGTATGCTACTAGGCTCAAAGAAATAAGATTGGTGGTTCAATAAGCTGACATATATACCATACCCATACCCATGCATGCAAATATGTATGCAGATTCATCTGAATAAATTATTTAGACGACCTGTATATTTTTTAAACTGAAAGATATTCCACATCTTCTTATCTAATTCCTTCTTTAATTGCAGTAACATTTGTTTATAACATATAGATAAGTTTCAATTATACAACTTCATAATTCGACTACTGTATACACTACAATGTGCCTACCACCAAAAATCTAGTTTGCATCCATCACCATAATTCTTTCATTTTTGTAAAATCCTAAAGCCTTGATAAGCCAAAATTACTTGAATCCTAAATAAACCTCACTGAACACTTTGCTAGAGCTCTATAGACATAAGTTAGTGCAAATAGCACCCCTTCCCATATGACCTGGGGAAACATATGGACTTATAAAGGTATTTCACAGGCATTAAATGATATACAAAAGAATGATTGTAACATATATCCCTATAGAAAAATATGCCTCATATTTCCACCTGCAGACACACCATCACAGATTATTTTAACTGTCTTGGATATGCATCATATTTGAGAAGTTAAAAAAAAGTGCACTCACATCTACAAAGGAAATACAATGACCAGGCTTCATGCAAGAGACTTCTCATCTGCACATGTGGAACCTAAGGCCAGCCAGTGGAATGTCAAAGGAAATGGAAGTTGAAAGTGGAAACAGCTCCCGGTGGAAGTCATATGAGGTCTCAGGTAGAGAACATTTTTTTCGGTACTAAATTAAAAGAAAAAAAAGTGCAATAAAAATTTTAAATGACGGGTCAGATACATTAAATGAGAATGTAAATACCAGAAGAACCTAATCATATGACTGAACGGAAAACCTTACCGACTGAAATCCTACCACAGAACCAGATGCTACTATTGGAAAAACATTCCAATCAGAGGTTGGCATCAAAATCTCCCCAACCTCTACTGGAACTGTCAAAGTATCAAACCCTACATAAGGAACACTCATGTTTTGAGCAGCAGGGAATTTTGTACCTGCCTGAAATGAAAATATCTATCAGCTGAATTACTTTGAAAAAAAGGACATGCTATTTCTCTCAAGGACTCCTTAGCATCTGAATCAACTTCCAGATAATTTTTCTAGAGATCACTCGGTCGTCACTCAAAGGAACAGCCCTTAAGAAAAGCTACATGGTCACAGGGGACCAGGGACAAGATGTGCTTTCAGCTCAGGAAGACAAGTACCAGCCACCTGGGTCACAGAGCACCTTTGCTAAGGACTTCCATGTGGTCAATTTCAATTAAAAGATGCCAAGTGGAATCAAAGTTTTTCTTTCATTTCTGTCTTCACTTTATGACTAGTTTGCTCAATTACACAGAACTTCCAGAGTCTCGATGCCTTCCTGGTTTAAGTGTCCTGGCCCAACTCAATAAGAAAAGTCGATATGGCAGTTATACATTTGGGGGATGGGGTGGGTAGTATAAGGTAAGCAGAAGGGGAAAACAAATGTCTTCTCCTTGTGCCTAAAACAGACATTTCCTAAAGCTGGCTCTGGCAACTGCTATCCATGTGACTGAACCCAAGCTTCCTAAAATCTCTAAGCACTTGGACTCTTGACCTTTGATTTAGGAATTTAAAAAGAATTTACCTAAAAGGAATAACGTGAGGACTAAAAGAATCCTAGTACTTATCATAGTGCCTTGTACATTCGTAGTGGTCAGTTATTATTAGTTGTAATAATGAATACAGTGCTTATGAGGTAAACTTACTTACAGAGCCCAGAAGACCACTTAATCCTATGGCCTCCATTCTAGCTCCCTCCATCCTGTAAAGCCAAGTCTCCCTCTCTTTTCCCTCTGCATCAGACCTCCCAACTGCGAAGGCAGTTTCCAGGGCCTTTCCCACGGTTGGGCGTTGCCCTCTGCCATGCTCCCTTGGCTGCCCTGGCTCTCCAGACCCAGTCTGGCGATAGTGATCCAGCAGCTCGTTAATCCAACTCCCCGGATTGTCCACTCTTATAGCACAGACCCTGTTTCTTCATTCCTCCATGCACATCTCTAGGTTTTTAACCTTTGTTCAGGAATGGGCAGGAAGCTGCCGCCAAAGGATCTTCACTGGATGAGAGGGAAGGACATGGGACAGGACCACTGTACCACAGAATCAGAAGAGGAAGGATTTGGGAAGTGATATCCAACTTAACAGTCTTTAACATATGTGTCCATGTGTGATCACTATAATGAAAACAATGGAGAGAAGGAAGTTGAGAATGGCAATGATATAAGGATGCAAGGTTTCAAGGGAAAATCAAACACCATTGATACTGATTATTGATATTGGAAAACCCAGTAAAATGAGAAGAGGAAAGATGAAAAAATTGATGTGTTCTCTGTAGGTTATAACTAATTACAGCCATTCATTGTGAGCCGTTTATCATTCATGCCTAATTATCATGCAGCACAAGCACACTTATGCATATTGTGAAATATTAAAATCATAGAACCAGAATTTTTAAGCTTGAAGAAGCTTTCCAGATTATGTAGGTCAAGCCACTCCCTGGTGTGAAGTGTGAGACGTTAAATGATTTACTGGGTCACAGAGCTGTGTTCAGACAGAGGGAACCCCAGCCTGGGTCTCCTGACTCCCAGCCTTGGGCTCCCTCCCTGCTGGCCACTGGCCTCCCTGGGAGTTTATCTCCCTTTGAAGTAAATGGGATTTGATTAGAGGGTGAAATTCTATACCGAGTATTATCTGTAGTCTTGCAACAGAAATAGGTTTTAAATCCTGGTTTCAATATGTTAATTTTCAGAGGTTAGTAAATCATTCAAGTAGAAATGTTCTATGAAAAATAGTAACTGTGGAGTAATACAGAATGGAACACAAAGATTTTGGGGGAGGGTATCTGCATGCAGATAAGTTGTGGAAACAGGCTGGTGGGAAAATTAGAGTATTAACAAAACCAACATGAGACAATAAAGCTTTTGAAAATATCCCACTCTATTATGAAATACACACTGTAAGCTACAAGATATTAACTTTTACCTCAATGAATTCCTTTTACCTAGAATCCTTGCGTCAAGACAAAGGGAAGCTAGGCTGGTTATGTAAACCATGTACATTTACCACCACCACCCCCCCCACAAATGGAAAATGGAATTCCTAATTATGTTCCAGACAGAGGCAAGTAAAGACCTCTTTTATTTTTTTTTTTTATTTTTGCGGTACGCGGGCCTCTCCCGCCGCGGAGCACAGGCTCCGGACGCGCAGGCCCAGCGGCCATGGCTCACGGGCCCAGCCGTTTCACGGCATGTGGGATCCTCCCAGGCCGGGGCACGAACCCGCGTCCCCTGCATCGGCAGGCGGATTCTCAACCACTGCGCCACCAGGGAAGCCCAGTAAAGACCTTTTTAATCCTCTTCCACCCCCCCCAACCTGGGCTCACCCTATGTGAGGGAGGCGCCTCCTACAGTATGACTTGAGAAGTACCAAAAATTATTTGCTTGAAAAAAAATCTTCCCTCTGTTACTTCTTTCCACCAAAAAAAACCTGTGTTCCCCGAAGACCCCTATACACATAGCAACAGCGCTGTTGAAGGAACAGCACCCATACACAGATTAAGCCCTGAGGATCCTTGAGATGATGGGATGAGGACAGGTAGACTCTAGGCTGGGAAAAGAAAATCAAGCCTGGGGAAGAGGTAACTATGGTTATGTCTGTTGGGATAGAGACTGGGTGTTATCTGTGTGGGGGGCTGGCAGCAAAGATGGGCTATTTCATGGTTATGCCAATGGTAAGCTCAGTTGCTAATATTCCCATCCCTTCAATATCACACATTTCTAAGTAATGGACACCAGAGGTTTGGGGCCCAGTCATCATTCCTGTTACTTATTCCTGTTTTTTGGCAGAATTTTTCACGTTTGTCTGTATGTATACATACTTTTCCCACAGCTGACAACAGAGGGGACATACAATAGTGGTTGTGGTTTTTCAAACTTGATTTTATATTTTATGAAATCTTCATACTTATCATTTCAATGACTTAAATTATCATATTAATTTGATGTGCTATCATGTATTTTATACTACTGGATAAATAATTTGCCTACGACTTTTTGCTTTTATAGGCATCAATGCATTAAGCATCTTCATGTATATAGCATTTTCCTTCCCCTGGGTTATCTCCTTAGGATAAATTCCTAGAAGAGACCTTATTGTCTCTAAGGTTAGAACTTAGAAAAAGTGAATAAAGGAAAAGTGAATATGAAGCATATGTAATATAATAACATAAAACATAACATAGAATATTAATATTATATTTATTTGTATAGAGGTGAGTATATATATAGGGGTGTGTGCGTATACATACATATATACATATATATATAAAGAGAGTTGTATAGTTATATATTCTGATTGAAGTGTTATAATTTTTAGCCCCTTTCAAATTTTTACTAGAAAAATTATACTCATAACTTTTAAAAACTGCCACTTATTAATCAAGGAGTCAAACAAAATCTGAGGAATAAGTAAACAGTCACCCAAAGTTCAGTGCTATCGTCTATTTAAAACTTGAAGGCAAATTTCACCTGAAACATGAGCTCATTTTGAGACTTTGAGAGGAAGCCACATAAGCTCTCTGGGTTTCAATTTTCTCAATTAAAACAAAACAAAACAGGAATCTCCAAACCCCCTGCTTGTTTCTTGGCTCTCCATTTGTACGCATTATTATTTCATGACTACCCGATACACACACATCGCATATTATGTCTTGTCACAGTTGATGGCAGATAAACACTATGTTCCCCCCAAAATGGCTGAGTAGTGGGATATTTAGATAAATGATACTGATAGGACAAACCTAAATATGTGCTCTTGGGTTAAGTACAAGGAAATATCATTAGTTAAAACGTCTGTATGAATCTAACCTGGCACATCTCTTAAATGGATCTGAGGTTAGAAACCAGCAACAGATGGCAACATGCTTTGCACAAAGCCAATTTCTCTATAACCTTAAAACTCTGAAAGGTCCCCAAAGAAGAAAAATCAGATAGGCTCTTAGCCAGGGCTGTCCTTGAGACAGATGAAGCTAATAGACTAGTATCAAAGAAAGAAGATGAGATTGCTGTTCCCTGGGCTTCAGTCCCCCAGGTGCAAGGACATTTTGCCATCAGGCATGTAAAATAAATCTTTGGGTGACTGGGAGGACAGATGTGGAAAATACATTGGCAGGATGAACAGGTGATGAAGACCCAGCTCACATATCACTCAGGAGAACAGTCGTGTGGCTGAAGCCTGTCCTGGGTGCAGGTGTCATTTCCCACCCGCAGATCAGAGCCACTCCGGTCCAAGTAAGAGAACGCAGAATGTACGTTTCAGTCAAAGACTCTCAGGACACAGTTTACTGCAACATTGAGCATCATAATAAAGAGTACAGGACATGAGGCATATTAAAATGATTTAATGCGAAATAGCTGCAATTTTTTTTTCCAAAAAGTAATTGAAACATGCTGTCTTCTTAAAGTTTGCCCAGCCTTCATTAGGGTCATCATCTTTCATCAAATCACTGGGAGAGAGGGTAAAAGATCAAAAAGCAAAGAGTGCTGTTTTTGCTAGGGAAGGAAGTTAGAGAATTCAAATAGCCCTTTATTTATGAACTACTGGAGGCTTTCTTAGCTCTAAACAGAAACTCCTATGAGCAAAATTTTGAAAATGCTTAGCATGACCTGAAATCTGCTCATTCAACAAAACCTGTCATTTCCATCTCCGTGACACCCATTCACCTATTTATTTTTTGATATTTACTTATTTGTGCATCTACTATGTGCTTAGCAATCCCAGAAACCTTGGGATTTACTCCCAGAAAATGCCTTCATAGAGAGATTGTTTAATACTGTTAAATGCATTTATACCCTAGGCAGCTTGAAGCATCTCCATTTAAATTTGGAGGGTGAAAGGGTTCAGGATTATTAGAAAAGCAATGCAAAGAGAATGAAAGAATTAATATTCGGCTTCTGAAACTCAAAAGAGGATTGTATAGCAAGACAATACACTTGAAAGCCAGGATCTTAGAAGAGATTTTCTAAATTCCTTTGGTGGCTACATTTTAACCTATCACCCGCTGGGACTGCTGAATTAAATCCTGGTGTTTTACTAAATGGACTTCCCAGAAGCACCGAAGGGGAAGTAAAGGAAAAGCTCATCCTTTCAAGCTCTAAGGAATTCTGGTGAAAGAAAGACAAAGAAAAGAGGGACCAGAGAAAAGAAGGCAGAGGAAGCAGATCTGATCCGTAGGGGGAATTCTGACAACCCCTATCAGGAAATTCCTGGTAACACTGCCAGCCCTAGCCTCCTTTCTGACTAACAGAAGTGGCCTCAGGAAACCTGAACAGGAAATTAGTATGCACTGTAAATTACAAAGAGGCCCTAAAAACTGCAATAAAGTGTGTAAGCTCCACTGAGTCAAATCTGGACTCTAAATGCAACCCCATTTATTCCATTTCTCTCTTCTCCCAAAATAGCAAAATCACCTCCTAACTGAATAAGGGTCAAGCATGACCACAAATACAGTCACATATATGAAGCAGTTGAACTTGACAAAGAGGGTGCTACTTACACTCCAGATTTTCCTGTAGGAAAACGTTCATCCAGGGGACTCAGAATTTGCCATCTTAGAATTCAGCTTAAACCAAGTGAAATATTTAAAATCATCAAAGGAATGAGTGGCAGAAGAAAGTGGCCATGGATGATGGAAGGAAAGTTGCCAGAATTCATTTGGAGACATGGACCCTCTGCTACCATTTGTCTAACCTTAAAAAATATCTTGCAATGTTAACAATCCAAATTCAATGTCACAGCTTGTACCTGTTTATATGAACTTTCTCTTGATGAGAAAGCCAAAAAGTGGGTTAATTTGGAAGCTATCAGCTTTATAAGGTAAACTGTGGCCGAGACAGGGAAGGTAAGATGATCTAAAAGGATGGTCAGAAGGACAGCTTGGCCCTAATCAGCTCCTCCATCTGTTGACCTGGAAGAGGAGAAAACGTCTGCAAAGGAGACCCATGAACTTTATTCACAATCTTTCTTCAGAGACAGAGAAACAGACAGAGCTTCCTTAACGACAAAATTCAAACACATTTAACTCACAGTGGTTTACCTAATTATAAATTGGAGGTATATAAGCACTTACAAATGATAGAGCAGAAAAGTCATTAGAACCTTCAAAAAATCATTTTATAGACTTTCCAGCCAAATGGTTTACCCAGAAACAGAAAGATCTCACATATGCAATACACTAGTATACCAGTTATTAACAATGGAGTCAATATGAAGAAGAAATTTGAGAAGTCTTTACTAAACGTCAGGAAATGTCTTTGGCTTTGGGGCAACGCTGGTGCTGGGAATACCAAGGGATTCCCAGCTCATCGACAGAAAATCATGTTATTCAGTGATGATTTCTCTAATGACCAGGAAACTCTGCTCTCTTTCTCTGCAAACCTGTCACTAAAATCTGAAGCGAGAAGATAAACAGAGCCAGAGCTACTGTGTTTGACTTGACCCACGCTTGTTGGGCGTGGCATACTTTGTCAATACGTTGATTTGTAGTCTAGCCTCTTCTCTGTACTCATTTGTAATTTCTCACCCCTCTGAAGTTATCACACCCCCAAGGATACAAATCCCTCTCATTCTTCAAGACCCAGCTCAGAGGCACCACCTCCCACATGATAATCCCAGGCAGAATTAATGGCTTCTCACACAGTACATGAACAGTCAATTACTCACACCTCTGCTTATAGTAGTATTATTTTAATCAGTCTTGGCTTCAGGGTTGGACAATTCTTTTTTGCTTATGAGAACTCTGTGTGTAATAGCTGCCCATTAAGTGTGTCTTAGCTCAGGCTACTATAACAAATACCATAGACCGGGTGGCTCAGACAACAGACGTTGATATTTCTCACAGTTCTGGAGGTCGGGGAGTCCAAGATCAAGGTGTTGGCATGCTTGGTTCTTGGGGAGGGCCCTCCTTCTGGCTTGCAAACAGCTGCCTTCTCACTGCATCCTCACATGGCGAAGAAGGAAAGAGCTCTGGTGTCTCTTCCTCTTCTTATAAGGGCACTAATCTCACCATGCGGGATCTACTCTCCTGACCTCATCTAAACCTAATCACCTCCCAAAGGTCCCACTCCCTAACACCATCATACCGGAGGCTGGAGTTTCAACATATGAATTGGGGGACGGGGCAGCAGGGGTAGGGGAGTGGGGGACACAAACTTTCAGCCCATCAGGAAGTCTGTTTACCCTTATTGAATGTTTCCATCATTGCAAGTAAGCTCTTGAAACAAAGTCTAAAATGAAAACATTTTGTTTTTCACTTGTTCTAAAAGCTAGCAATTCTCACACCAAGACCTTTAGTCCACCTCTCAATGGTTTCTATTTTTTCACCAGTGAGTCAGACAAACTGAATGCTATTTTACCCATGTGCATCAGTATTTTGGTGTCCTTTGATGTCAGTGACCTCATCTCTAGCAGTACATTTAGGCTTTTTCCTCTAGTGTGAAACAAAATAAAACAAAAGTTTACTCTCTTCCTTCAGAAGGGATCTTACCAAATGCTACTCTAACATTATTTCCACTCACGCTTTTCAGAAAACGAATCTTTCTGCTGCAGATCTGACGATGTAGGCTTGCATTTACAAAGAATTATTCTCCAAATGGTCATTCAAGTGTGACATGTTTCATTTAAATATGATCCAATTTTTGTCAATCCCTGTGATAGGTCACCTTACATTATTTCATTTAAGCTTCACAAGAGAGATGATTCTCATTCTTCCTATGAAACAGACTCAGAAGAGGTGAAATACCCCGTTCGGCGTTGCACAGCCAATCCAAGACAGACAAGATTCTATCTATCCAATATTTTTAACCCTGAAGCCCATATATATTCAACTACATCATCTGGTCTTTCCAAGCCATCTGCCAAAGTATTGAAGGGAAACTAAAACACATTGAGCACCTCCTATACGCCACATGCTAACAGAGAAACAGTAAGCGTTCCATAAAAATTTAATGGATGGGGGCTTCCCTGGTGGCGCAGTGTTTAAGAATCTGCCTGTCAATGCAGGGGACATGGGTTCAAGCCCTGGTCCGGGAAGATCCCGCATGCCACGGAGCAAGAAAGCCCATGCGCCACAACTGCTGAGCCTGTGCTCTAGAGCCTGCGAGCCACAGCTACTGAGCCCACGCGCCGCAACTACGGAATCCCACGCGCCTAGAGCCCGTGCTCCACAAGAGAAGCCACCGCAATGAGAAGCCCACGCACTGCAAGGAAGAGTAGCCCCTGCTCGCCACAACTAGAGAAAGCAGGCGTGCAGCAATGATGACAAAACACGGCCAAAAAAAAAAAATTTAATGGATGCAAGTTGGAAAAAAAAAACCTATCATTGCAAAGCTGTATAGAGTTTATATCTCAAAAGAAGTAGAATTTGATTCCTACTTTGGAACATGAGTTTTGTTTGTTGAACGTCTCTAATCTCATTGATTACCACCCCCAAAAACACCCTGTAACAGAGATTAATAGTTATTGCTATTGTCAGAACACATTAGTGCTGATCTCTGATCTCAGAATGATGTCCTGAGAATTCCATGAATATATATAGGATACCTAGCACAGTGCCTGGGCACACAGTATATACTGAGTAAATAGCACTTTCTATTAAGTTGTCCTATTCTTCAGTTTATAGGCAAGGATAGTTGTCAAGCAGGTTTAGTAGCTTTTACATCCTGACACAGCTCTCACAAGGTAGAGTTAAGAGTCAGCTCAAGTCTTCCTGGTTCCAAAGCCTGTGACCTGGCATCTCCCCCCATGACCATTCCTGAAGACATCCCACTTTTACAATCGACACGGGAAAACTAAGCAGCCATATGTCCTTACCCTACTTAAAAGTAAAGGAATGAACTCTGAAATGCCATCCACTCTTTTCAGTCAGGATATAGAGTCAGTTCAATGTGTATGTCAAGCTAAAAACCATACTCCCTTTAACATGACAACGAAGAATGAGAAGATTGCTCTGAAAAGACCACCTTCTAATTCGAAAAGCCACTGCTCTCGTGACTCTGGCCTCTTCTGGAATCACACTCTCCCCCGAATGCCAATGCAAGGGCTGGCTCCTTGGTTTGAAAGGCATGGCTGGTGTCATCCAGACATCCTTTGGGAAATATCAATATCAATATCTCCACTTACTGGGGCCCCAATTTCCTCCTCTGTGTCCCCTCTCCCATCACAGTGAAGGCCCACTGTGATGATCTCCCCCCCTGAACCCCAGGATTTCTATCATCACCACCTCCTAGGCCCCAACCTTTCTGCACAGCTGTATGCAGCCCTCCTTCTGTGACAACTACACACTGAACATGCACCTGGCTAACCTTCCATCTATCTTCCTAGGCACCAGTGGAGTTAGGGAGGGTTAACCCTTCTTTCTGACCTGAATAATCTGTAAGGAAATACATTTTATAAGCTGAGATTGGATATATTTCTATGAGCTCCCCACATTCATTTCCTTGAAAAGTAAACGAATTCCTTACTTTAGGCCATGGCTTTGCCAATAAGTCTGATCTTGACAATTACTTGGAACACTGATGAAAGACACACATCTATGAAATGTACTTCTCTAGAAGAGGGGCTTAGGAAGCCGATGACAGGAAGCCATCACAGCTAATTCTTACGATAACCCAAGCTGGGAAAACACACCAAAGTAATTTAATTATACATCAAATATATTTTAAAATAAATTTTTGCCAATACAATTATAATTGCGAATTTTATCCATATTTTCACTGTCAACTTTTCAACAATTAAAGCCATATTTTTAAAGCATCCTAATTTTGTTTTTTCAGTGATGTTGAGGTAAACCTCCAGTCCAGGCCTTTCTTTCAGCCAGAGCGTTGGTAATGGGGCAGGTTCGGTATTATTTTAGGCCACAGTACAGGACATGCTGTTATCTACAGGCTCCATATAATTTCCTGTGCTCCTCAAACGTCTCCCAGCAACTGCCCTGACATGGCTCGAAATTAGCTTGAGCAATCTGACAGGATCATAACACCTGCCTTGGAGCTATAACTACACATTTCTCTTGTGAAATCTGATGTGCTTGAGTAATATGCTAAATCTGGGATTTATTTTTACCTAAGAAAGATATAGAAACAAAAAACAAGATAGGTCATTAAAATCACTGGGAGTACCTAGAAGCCACAAAACAAGTTCAAGGTTTATGAAGAAATACTACAAAGAAAATTTTATTGTAAAATATTGCCTCTAAGAATGTATTTTAGTAGCTCTTCACGTAGTTTTAGATTTCTTTTCCCATTTAGTTGATACAATTTCGAAAGCATTAAAAAAAAAAAGCTGACACTTGAAAGCTACAGTATAGCCATTTTTTTGTGTGTAACACTAACCTAAGTAAAGTATGGAATACTGGATGTGTGTTTACACCCCTTACAGTGCTAAACATGCATCAACTGAATAAATGAATAGTAATGTAGCCATTGAGAACAGCAATAGCAAGAATGACTAAAATTATCATTGGAGCTTGGCTTCCGGGAGGATGGCGTCAGAGTAAGACGCGAAGATCACCTTCCTCCCCACATACACACCAGAAATACATCTACACGTGGAACAACTCCTACAGAACACCTACTGAACGCTGGCAGAAGACCTCAGACCTCCCAAAAGGCAAGAAACCCCCCCCCCACGTACCTGGGTACGGCAAAAGAAAAAAGAATAAACAGAGACAAAAGAATAGGGACGGGACCTGCACCAGTGGGAGGGAGCCGTGAATGAGGAAACGTTTCCACACACTAGGAAGCCCCTTCGTGGGCGGAGACTGCGGGTGGCGGAGGGGGGAAGCTTCGGAGCCGCGCAGGAGAGCACAGCAACAGGGGTGGGGAGGGCAAAGCGGAGAGATTCCCACACAGAGGATCAGTGCCGACCAGCACTTACCAGACCGAGAGGCTTGTCTGCTCACCCGCCGGGGCGGGCGGGGCTGGGAGCTGAGGCTCGGGCTTCGGTCAGAGCACCGGGAGAGGACTGGGGTTGGCGGCGTGAACACAGCCTGCAGGGGGTTAGTGCACCACGGCTAACCGGGAGGGAGCCCGGGAAAAAGTCTGGACCTGCCGAAGAGGCAAGAGACTTTTTCTTACCTCTTTGTTTCCTTGTGCGCGAGGAGAGGGGATTGAGAGCGCTGCTTAAAGGAGCTCCAGAGACGGGCGCGAGCCGCGGCTAAAAGCGCGGACCCCAGAGACAGGCATGAGACGCAAAAGCTGCTGCTGCCGCCACCAAGAAGCCTGTGTGCGAGCACAGGTCACTATCCACACCCCCCTTCCGGGGAGCCTCTGCAGCCCGCCACTGCCAGGGTCCCGGGATCCAGGGACAACTCCTCCGGGAGGACGCACGGCGCGCCTCAGGCTGGTGCAACGTTACCCCGGCGCGACGTCACGCAGGCCTCTGCCGCTGCAGGCCCGCCCCGCACTCCGTGCCCCTCCCTCCCCCCACCCCCGGCCTGAGTAAGCCAGAGTGCCCGAATCAGCGGCTCCTTTAACCCCGTCCTGTCTGAGCAAAGGACAGACACCCTGCAGCGACCTACACGAAGAGGCGGGGCCAAATCCAAAGCAGAGCCCCCGGGAGCTGTGCGAACAAAGAAGAGAAAGGGAAATCTCTCCCAGCAGCCTCAGAAGCAGCGGATTAAAGCTCCACAATCAACTTGATGTACCTGCACCTGTGGAATACATGAATCGACAACGAATCATCCCAAATTGAGGAGATGAACTTTGCGAGCAAGATTTATGATTTTTTTCCCTTTTTCCTCTTTTTGTGAGTGTGTATGTGTATGCTTCTGTGTGAGATTTTGTCTGTATAGCTTTGCTTCCACCATTTGTCCTAGGGTTCTATCCATCCGTTTTTTTTGTTGTTGTTTATTCTTTTTTTTTCTTAATAATTATTTTTTTATTTTAATAACTTTATTATATTTTATCTTACTTTATTTTATTTTACTTTATCTTCTTTCTTTTTTTCCTTCCTTCCCTCCTCCCACCCTCCCTCCTTTCTTTCTTTCTACTTCTACTAATCCTTTCTTTCTACTTTTTCTCCCTTTTATTCTCAGCCATGTGGATAAAAGGCTCTTGGTGCTGCAGCCAGGAGTCACTGCTGTGCCTCTGACGTGGGAGAGCCAACTTCAGGACACTGGTCCACAAGAGACCTCCCAGCTCCACATAATATAAAACGGCAAAAATCTCCCAGAGATCTCCATCTCAACACCAGCACCCACATTCACTCTATGACCAACAAGCTACAGTGCTGGACATCCTATGCCAAACTACTAGCAAGACAGGAACACAACCCCACCCATTAGCAGAGAGGCTGCCTAAAATCATAATAAGTCCACAGACACCCCAAAACACACCACCAGACGTGGACCTGCCCACCAGAAAGACAACATCCAGCCTCATCCACCAGAACACAAGCACTAGTCCCCTCCACCAGGAAGCCTACACAACCCACTGAACCAACCTTAGCCACTGGAGACAGACACCAAAAACAACGGGAACTACAAACCTGCAGCCTGCAAAAAGGAGACCCCAAACACAGTAAGATAAGCAAAATGAGAAGACAGAAAAACACACAGCAGATGAAGGAGCAAGATAAAAATGCACCTGACCTAACAAATGAAGAAGAAATAGGCAGTCTACCTGAAAAAGAATTCAGAATAATGATAGTAAAGATGATCCAAAATCTTGGAAATAGAATGGCCAAAATGCAAGAAACATTTAAAAAGGACCTAGAAGAACTAAAGATGAAACAAACAATGATGAACAACACAATAAATGAAATTAAAAATACTCTAGATGGGATCAATAGCAGAATAACTGAGGCAGAAGAACGGATAAGTGACCTGGAAGATAAAATAGTGGAAATAACTACTGCAGAGCAGAATAAAGAAAAAAGAATGAAAAGAACTGAGGACAGTCTCAGAGACCTCTGGGACAACATTAAACGCACCAACATTCGAATTATAGGGGTTCCAGAAGAAGAAGAGAAAAAGAAAGGGACTGAGAAAATATTTGAAGAGATTATAGTTGAAAACTTCCCTAATATGGGAAAGGAAATAGTCAAGTCCAGAAAGCACAGAGAGTCCCATACAGGATAAATCCAAGGAGAAATACGCCAAGACACATATTAATCAAACTGTCAAAAATTAAATACAAAGAAAACATATTAAAAGCAGCAAGGGAAAAACAACGAATAACACACAAGGGAATCCCCATAAGGTTAACAGCTGATCTTGCAGCAGAAACTCTGCAAGCCAGAAGGGACTGGCAGGACATATTTAAACTGATGAAGGAGAAGAACCTGCAACCAGGTTACTCTACCCAGCAAGGATCTCATTCAGATTTGATGGAGAAATTAAAACCTTTACAGACAAGCAAAAGCTGAGAGAGTTCAGCACCACCAAACCAGCTCTACAACAACTGCTAAAGGAACTTCTCTAGGCAAGAAACACAAGAGAAGGAAAAGACCTACAATAACGAACCCAAAACAATTAAGAAAATGGGAATAGGAACATACATATCGATAATTACCTTAAATGTAAATGGACTAAATGCTCCCACCAAAAGACACAGATTGGCTGAATGGATACAAAAACAAGACCCATATATTTGCTGTCTACAAGAGACCCACTTCAGACCTAGAGACACATACAGACTGAAAGTAAGGGGATGGAAAAAGATATTTCATGCAAATGGAAACCAAAAGAAAGTAGGAGTAGCAATTCTCATATCAGACAAAATAGACTTTAAAATAAAGACTATTAGAAGAGACAAAGAAGGACACTACATAATGATCAAGGGATCGATCCAAGAAGAAGATATAACAATTGTAAATATTTTTGCACCCAACAAAGGAGCACCTTAATACATAAGCCAAATACTAACAGCCATAAAAAGGGAAATCGACAGTAACACATTCATAGTAGGGGACGTTAACACCCCACTTTCAACAATGGACAGATCATCCAAAATGAAAATAAATAAGGAAACACAAGCTCTAAATGATACATTAAACAAGATGGACTTAACTGATATTTATAGGACATTCCATCCAAAAACAACAGAATACACATTTTCCTCAAATGCTCATGGAACATTCTCCAGGATAGATCATATCTTGGGTCACAAGTCAAGCCTTGGTAAATTTAAGAAAATTGAAATTGTATCAATTATCTTTTCTGACCACAACACTATGAGACTAGCTACCAATTACCAGAAAAGATCTGTAAAAAATGCAAACACATGGAGGCTAAACAATACACTACTTAATAATGAAGTGATCACTAAAGAAATCAAAGAGGAAATCAAAAAATACCTAGAAACAAATAACAATGGAGACACGATGACCCAAAACCTATGGGATGCAGCAAAAGCAGTTCTAAGAGGGAAATTTATAGCAATACAATCCTACCTTAAGAAACAGGAAACTTCTTGAATAAACAACCTAACCTTACACCTAAAGCAATTAGAGAAAGAAGAACAAAAAAACCCCAAAGTTAGCAGAAGGAAAGAAATCATAAAAATCAGATCAGAAATAAATGAAAAAGAAATTAAGGAAACGATAGCAAATATCAATAAAACTAAAAGCTGGTTCTTTGAGAAGATAAAATTGATAAACGATTAGCCAGACTCATCAAGAAAAAAAGGGAGAAGACTCAAATCAATAGAATTAGAAATGAAAAAGGAGAAGTAACAACTGACACTGCAGAAATACACAAGATCATGAGAGATTACTACAAGCAACTCTATGCCAATAAAATGGACAACCTGGAAGAAATGGAAAAATTCTTAGAAATGCACAACCTGCCAGGACTGAATCAGGAAGAAAGAGAAAATATGAACAGACCAATCACAAGCACTGAAATTGAAACTGTGATTAAAAATCTTCCAACAAACAAAAGCCCAGGACCAGATGGCTTCACAGGCCAATTCTATCAAACATTTAGAGAAGAGCTAACACCTATCCTTCTCAAACTCTTCCAAACTATAGCAGAGGGAGGAACACTCCCAAACTCGTTCTACGAGGCCACCATCACCCTGATACCAAAACCAAACAAGGACGTCACAAAGAAAGAAAACTACAGGCCAATATCACTGATGAAAATACATACAAAAATCCTCAACAAAATACTAGCAAACAGAATCCAAAAGCACATTAAAAGGATCATACACCATGATCAAGTGGGGTTTACTCCAGGAATGCAAGGATTCTTTAATATACGCAAATCAATCAATGTGATAAACCATATTAACAAATTGAAGGAGAAAAACCATATGATCATCTCAGTAGATGCAGAGAAAGCTTTTGACAAAATTCAACACCCATTTATGATAAAAACCCTGCAGAAAGTAGGCATAGAGGGAACTTTCCTCACCATAATAAAGGCCATATATGACAAACCCACAGCCAACATCGTCCTCAATGGTGAAAAACTGAAAGCACTTCCACTAAGATCAGGAACAAGAAAAGGTTGCCCACTCTCACCACTCTTATTCAACATAGTTTTGGAAGTTTTAGCCACAGCAGTCAGAGAAGAAAAGGAAATAAAAGGAATCCAAATCGGAAAAGAAGAAGTAAAGCTGTCACTGTTTGCAGATGACATGATACTATACATAGAGAATCCTAAAGATGCTACCAGAAAACTACTAGAGCTAATCAATGAATTTGGTGAAGTAGCAGGATACAAAATTAATGCACAGAAATCTCTGGCATTCCTATACACTAATGATGAAAAATCTGAAAGTGAAATCAAGAAAACACTCCCATTTACCATTGCAACAAAAAGAATAAAATATCTAGGAATAAACCTACCTAGGAGACAAAAGACCTGTATAAGTGTCTGTATAAAAGACCTGTATAAGACACTGATGAAAGAAATTAAAGATGATACAAATAGATGGAGAGATATACCATGTTCTTGGATTGGAAGAATCAACATTGTGAAAATGACTCTACTACCCAAAGCAATCTATAGATTCAATACAATCCCTATCAAACTACCACTGGCATTTTTCACAGAACTAGAACAAAAAATTTCACAATTTGTATGGAAACACTAAAGACCCCGAATAGCCAAAACAATCTTGAGAACGAAAAACGGAGCTGGAGGAATCAGGCTCCCTGAATTCAAAGCTACAGTAATCAAGACAGTATGGTACTGGCACGAAAACAGAAAGATAGATCAATGGAACAGGATAGAAAGCCCAGAGATAAACCCACGCACATATGGTCACCTTATCTTTGATAAAGGAGGCAGGAATGTACAATGGGGAAAGGACAGCCTCTTCAATAAGTGGTGCTGGGAAAACTGGACAGGTACATGTTAAAGTATGAGCTTAGATCACTCCCTAACACCATACAAAAAATAAGCACAAAATGGATTAAAGACCTAAATGTAAGGCCAGAAACTATCAAACTCTTAGAGGAAAACATAGGCAGAACACTCTATGACATAAATCACAGCAAGATCCTTTTTGACCCACCTCCTAGAGAAATGGAAATAAAAACAAAAATAAACAAATTTGACCTAATGAAACGTCAAATCTTTTGCACAGCAAAGGAAACCATAAACAAGACCAAAAGACAACCCTCAGAATGGGAGAAAATATTTGCAAATGAAATAACTGACAAAGGATTAATATCCAAAATTTATAAGCAGCTCATGCAGCTCAATAACAAAAAAACAAACAACGCAATCCAAAAATGGGCAGAAGACCTAAATAGACATTTCTCCAAAGAAGATATACAGACTGCCACCAAACACATGAATGAATGCTCAACTTCATTAATCATTAGAGAAATGCAAATCAAAACTACAATGAGATATCATCTCACACCAGTCAAAATGGCCATCATCAAAAAATCTAGAAACAATAAATGCTGGAGAGGGTGTGGAGAAAAGGGAACCCTCTTGCACTGCTGGTGGGAATGTAAATTGATACAGCCACTGTGTAGAAGTATGGAGGTTCTTTAAAAAACTAAAAATAGATCTACCATATGACCCAGCAATCCCACTACTGGGCATATACCCTGAGAAAACCATAATTCAAAAAGAGTCATGTACCAAAATGTTCATTGCAGCTCTATTTACAATAGCCCAGAGTTGGAAACAACCTAAGTGTCCATCATCGGATGAATGGATAAAGAAGATGTGGCACATATATACAATGGAATATTACTCAGCCATAAAAAGAAACGAAATGGAGCTATTTGTAATGAGGTGGATGGACCTAGAGTCTGTCATACAGAGTGAAGTAAGTCAGAAAGAGAAAGACAAATACCGTATGCTAACACATATATATGGAATTTAAGAAAAAATAAATGTCATGAAGAACCTAGGGGTAAGACAGGAATAAAGACACAGACCTACTAGGGAATGCACTTGAGGATATGGGGAGGGGGAAGGGTAAGCTGTGACAAAGGGAGAGAGAGGCATGGACATATATACACTACCAAACGTAAGGTAGATAGCTAGTCGGAAGCGGCCGCATAGCACAGGAAGATCAGCTCGGTGCTTTGTGACCGCCTGGAGGGGTGGGATAGGGAGGGTGGGAGGGAGGGAGATGCAAGAGGGAAGAGATATGGGAACATATGTGTATGTATAACTGATTCACTTTGTTATAAAGCAGAAACTAACACACCATTGTAAAGCAATTATACTCCAATAAAGATGTTAAAATAATAAAATAAAATCTTCTTTTGTAAAGCAAAAAAAAATTATCATTATTTTACAATATTAAACATGACATTTAAATAGCTTATAAAATTTTAAAGCTGTAAGGGGTCTAGACTTCTAAAATATGAAACCTATGTTGCAGATCTGTACTACTTACCATTTCCCCCGACTCCTCAAAAACTTCATATCCCCAGTCACCTAACCTCCTGTTTTTCTCCAGTACCTCATCTTTTTGTCCTTATTGCAGTCATACTCTTCTCCCTCCATCTCTTTTAAAGAGACGTGAATAAAAGAAAAATATATCGTATATATTGACCCATACGGTTACATTTCTAGTTCTCTTCATTCCTTTGTGTAGATCCAAGTTTCCATCTGGTATTAAAGGTTCTGTGGAGGTAAAATCATTTCTCTTGTCCACTGGACAACGTGCTGTGATGACAGGTATCTCCAGCTGTCACTGGCTATCTACCATGTGAAGCCTGGAAATGGGGCTGTCCTGGGGTAGCAGAGCCCACATTTAGATCCTGGTAATATCCTTTGAGCACTAAATTGCGTTGCACCTGAAGACAGATTTAATCTTAGACCAGTGGTTCTCAAATCCTACTATGTATCAGAACAACATGGTGAACTTGTTTAAACAGATGGCTGAGCCCACAGTCAGAGTTTTGGATTCAGTAAATCTGGGATGAGCCCTCAAAATTTGCATTGCTAACAAGTCCCCAGTTGAACCACACCTTGGGAACCATTATGTTAAATATTTCAATTAAGTAGGCCAGTAAATTGTCTTTTTTTTTTTTTCTTAAGCATGTTTGAGTTGGGTTTTCTATTACCTGGACCCAAGAAAATTGTCCTACCTGATAAACCCATGAGTATCTGAAATACATTTGCCCCCCCATATAAGCCTGAATTATTCCATCTCATTTAAGTATTTATATGCTGAAAAGTATATGAAGGAAAGTCATAAGGAAGTTATTATACAAAATAACTTTAAACCCTAAATTTAAACCCTAAATAGTATATTTAGGGTTTACTCCTACTTCATATTGTGCTACAATTAAATTTCATCACATCTTGTAATCAAATATTGGAGGTACGCATGAAAACTATTTAATACTTAGATTTCTTTTTCTTATAATAGGAAGTTTCTGATATTTTCATTTGGAATATTATTTTTGATGAACTTAAATGGAAGCTATCTCTTTGTTTTGGTTGTGCCGTGTGACATGTGGGATCTTAGTTCCCGACCAGGGATCGAACCCACGCCCCCTGCACTGGAAGCGTGGGGTCTTAACGACTGGACCGCCAGGGAAGTCCCAAATGGAAGCTATTTTTACATAAGGAATATAATGAACAAGACAGAGAGATCTCATTTTACTTTGGATATAGTAAAAATAACAAGATTTGCAACTAGTATTTGTTTAACATACAACCTATCATTTTATTTCTCATTCATCTTTCACAACCCTAATGAAATGGTCACCTGTATCTAAAGAGTGAAAGTGTCCTAGACACCCACAAATAAAAATACATATTTCAATAACTAGAAACTTCTCTGGAGGTGATGTTTTAGAGAAAATGAGTTGAGCTCAAGAGCGTAACTGTTCAGAGTCTTCTGGCTCCTAAGACAAATTCATTGGGTGATAAACTGGCAGCCTTTGGGGGTTGCTGTGTCCTTTGGCCACCACTGGCCACCTTCAGATGTGGCTGTTCTGTGAACAATTGCTCCTCATTCTTTTGACCTCAAAAATACTGCCTTCCCAATTTCCTATTTATGGCCCCAACATAGCCCCTTCCACTCTCCCAGGTAGAAGGTATTTGAAGTATTTAACCAGGAATGAAGAACCAGTGCTTAACACCAAAGCAGGGCAGGGTTCTCTAGGCAGGCAGGAATTAGCCCTTTAATTCCAAATTATGAAGAGACCCAGGTGTCTCTGGAATGGGGGCTGGGGTGGGAGGTTGCAAGCTTTGGGCTTATTTGAAAACCAGTATGACCATAACAGATTACATTCAACAGGTAAGTCTAGCTCCACCACCCAGCCCCACCCTCAATTCTGTCAACTCCATCATATAACAATGTACCTAGCATCATTCTTTGCCTTTCTTTCCATGGTCATCAGCAGACTTCAGAACATGATTAGTTTTCACCGTTGGCTATTAAAATAGCTTTCTCAATGTTCCCTCCATATAAGACTTTCCCCTTTCCATTCATCCTAAGAGCAGTGTCCCTGAAATTTCTATGTGCAAAGCCAATTCTCTGCTCACCGTTACTTGCCCAGGGCCATCCAGTCATATTTTTGGCTTTGAAAGGCTCCCACTTATCTCTGCAGGTTTCTCTCTGAGAACCCTTCTGAAAGACCCCACTGACTTAAAGAAGCAAAACTGGTACCCACGATGTCCTAGCTTCAAATTCCACTCATGTTCTCCCTCTGGCTAGAATGCTGATCCCCTCAGATACACTAGTTAATATACCTTACTCATCTTCCAAACAGCTCTTTACATGCCACTTTGTAATACTTATATAATATAGTATAATATAATTATACTATATTTTAAACCTACTATCAGATTTCTCAAGGAAAATAATCATGTATTTTAATCTTTATAACCCCTACAGCTACTGATGCAGGGTGTTACCCCATAGTAGTTGCTCAGTAAATAGCTAGTGATTGAACAGTGACACATGCAACAAAATGATCTGTATCTCTAATTTTATACTTGTATGTAAGTCTTTGGCTCTTTATATATGAAAAAGCAGTCCATTTTCAGTTTCAACACTTAAAGACAGTGACTAATTTATACCAACTTCCAAATCATTAGAAATAATAATTACACACATATTTTTGTCAAAAATATTTATACTCATATGGACTTCCAATAAAACTGTATTTTGAATTTCAAAATCAATCAAGTTTCATGTTAAAATTAGTCCCTAAAGGACCTAAAGTTCTTCATTAGAAACAGGAAATATATTCTGCATTAAATTAACGAACTACATACATAACAGTGCTGTCAACAAGTTTACAATGGTTGACTGGCCAACCAATGGTTGTATTGACAGCTCACACAATTTAAAACTGTTTGCATTCTCTTCTTAAGTAAATTGAATTCCATTGTTTAAAAATCTGAAGAACAGAAATCTGAATAATACCAAATACGTAGACTGATTCCAATGCTTTTTTGAAGTTCTCAGGAGATAAAAGAAGTTCCCAAAATAGTTTATCAAAAAACCAAACACGTTGTGCTACATAAAATATTCTTCTAAGGTAGAATAAGTGTGAAAATTAAAGGGAGTAATTTAACAAAAATGTAGATAAATGGCTTACTGAACATGCACATGGAAACAGACAACCACTGAACCTATTTCCTTGCATGGTAACATGGATCAATAGTTTGATTTTCATTGAATCACTGTATTTTATGGCATTTGGAACATGCATTTATCCAAAGATCAGTTGGAAGGTGCCATAAAATGACAGATTTGGTATATTTAATTACAGTGGAAAGGAACACTCCCCATTTGACTCATAGAACATTACATCTATATTTAGGGAATTCCTTTTTGTGCAATTGATATGAATTCCTTCATTGAATATTAGTTTCTAGATACATTTTTTTCTTTTTAACTTTCTTGCCTCTTCATAAAAATCCTCAAGATGCCAATATAATTTTCCATGTAATTAATTTAATATGGCTACACTTAAAAATGAAACAAAATTACCTCCCAATTAAATCTAAATATCAGATATTCACAATCACATCAATCCATTAATTTCACTGAAGAGCCACTATATTCAAATATTTATGTTAAATGCTGTGGCTGAGAGAATTATTGCCCTCAGCTCCTCAATGCCCTCCTGCCTACCCACCTCGCAGAGTAGAGAGGGCAGAGCACAGCTCTTGATGCCCTGTCCTCCTCTAGACATCGTTTTGGAGATGTTTAATAAATGCTTGTTAAATGTAATTAAACTGAGGCTCAGAGAAGTTAAGTGACTTGCACAAGGTAACACAGTAAGTGACAATAGTGAAGAAAGAACAGTTTGTTTTGTTTTTTAATTCTAATTCCCAGGCACTTTCCTGAGCAGCCTGCCTCTGCATTTCCATCCTATCCAAACCTTCTCACTTAGCTCTCCCAAAGGAAAGATTTTTTTTTAATATAAATTTATTTATTTTATTTTTGGCTGCATTTAGTCTTCTTTGCTGCATGCAGGCTTTCTCTAGTTGCAGCGAGTGGGGACTACTCTTCGTTGCGGTGCACAGGCTTCCCATCGAGGTGGCTTCTCTTGTTGCAGAGCATGGGCTCTAGGCATGTGGGCTTCTGTAGTGGTGGCGCGAGGGCTCAGTAGTTGTGGCGCATGGGCTTAGTTGCTCCGTGGCATGTGGGATCTTCCCGGACCAGGGTTCGAACCCATGTCTCCTGCATTGGCAGGTGGATTCTTAACCACTGTGCCACTAGGGAAGCCCAGGAAAGATTATTAAATTCAACAAAGGCTTTATTAATAACAGATCAGTGTATTGCCACTCATAAGTCTTAAAATTCTTCATTTGGCATATAAGCATGGATACTTGAGATATAGACATGCAGGAACGCCAGGCAGATTGATGAGTGACATATGCAGGATGTCCCCAGAAGCCTCATATCATGACCCAAAGGTTGACATACCCACCTTCAAGGCACAAAGGAAACCCTCATGATGATCTAATCAAAATTGTTCAGTTTTCTATACACATTTTTCTTCTCTCCCTGTGCATTTCTGTCAGTTCGCATCTCTTTGTTCTAAAAAAGGCTCTCTATATATTAAAAATTACATGTATTTGAATTTCTGGATTTCATATTATGAACACTTTAATTTTATAAAAGCAAAAAAAATCTCTAATGTGATTTGTTCATAATAGCCAAAATATGTAATACACAAAACAACACTAGTTAATGTCAATGAAAATAACAAATATATATTCAACTCTCCTACCTATGTTTTCTTTCACTTTTATAGAAAAGGAAAACCAAAGGTTGTAAAAGAGTTTCTCCCACTGCTGGCTCCAGAGAATCCTTCTTATTTGGATAATACTTGGTGCTAAATGCAATCACTCTAAGAATTTCAGTTACAGCTAAGAGAAATGCTCTTTGTTGGTATGACAAGTAATTTTAGTCCCAGTGATTTCTGCTACTTGGACTTCTTTTGATGCTAAATGAATGAGGTGTTCTTTCTTCTGCCCAGTATTTGAGCTTTTATGCCCGCTATCTCTGACATAAGACAGAGAGTCAAAAATCTGCTTCTCCAAGAAAAAAATCAAGTTATATTTTAAATGTAAAAATGAGGTCCCTGAAAATTATGTTTTCATTTCAAGACTCCAAATTCATGAAAATATTTTCCCTAAATATGTGGTTTTAGGACAACTTTATTATGCTTGAAGAGAAGCTGCCTGTTGATTTGGGGGATAGATTTCTTCTCAGGTTACTCAGTATGATAGATGGAGAATAATAATTTTGACTACCTCTTACAAGTTATATGAGAAGTGAATGAATTCATACATATGAAAATATTTTCCAGCAAAGTACTCAAATATAAATAGATATTTTCCCATTATTCTTTTGTATTACTAATGCAGCACTAATTTTAGGGCTCAAATCTATCCAAGCAAGCAATCGAAAGAAGTCTATCCAGTACATAGCTAACATATCAAATATTTTCTTTCTTTCATTCTTAAAAACAAATTTTTCTTTCTTTCTTTCTTAAAAATTTGACCAAGAAAGCAAAAAAAAAAAAAAAAAAAAACAGTCTGTAACTTGTCTTTTGGAGAAGAAAAGGTTTAATTAAATGTCCAAGTCATTTTGTTTAGAAAAATAACTAGTTTTGTCTAACTGTTCTGCACAGCGGAAAATGACAGCTCTGAAAGAGCAGTAATGACCAGTTAGGAAATACATTTACCATGATTTGATTTTCTGATTTTGGCTTCTTACTGTCTCCATTTGATTAAATCACAAATTAATGTTTACGCCTTGCTATGAGAGAAGTTTCTAAGCAATACCAAACTCACTGACCTTTTTAAAAAAAAATTTGTAGCCTGGCTTTTCCTAGGAAATATCCAGATAAAATAATAAAACAGGAAACTGGAGTGGGTAACTATTGACTTGGAATAATTTGATGTTTGAACGAGTGACTATGTACAATTAGGATGATAGGGCCTTTGGCATAGAAACTTGTCCTACCACATAAATTAGGACTGAGGTTACACAAGGTCAAACCAGCAAGCATTCTTCTCAAGGTCTTATTTTTCTTTTCCCTTTACAAAGCCATCATTCTACCCAGCCTTAAGTAAGAAGATTTAGAGTAGACAGAAGAAAGAGTTCTATTACAAAATATAGTTTCTTATCTGCCAGGAAATGTGATCCTTGAAAAGACAAAGCACTCTTTTCCAAAGAAAATGAGATTTGCAACCTTCTTGCAGCTTTCAATCTTTATCAATTTAAGAGTTAATGGAAAATAGCTTGAGAATTTACCTGTGTGAGGCTCAGAAAATGCCCTGGCAGGTCCCCCTGGTCCTCCCTGTCCCAGCAGTTCTATACTTCTCCCCCTTCTCAGATGTGACTCGTGACCTTGAATCCCAGATGAGGCTCGGAATCTCTAAATTTCCCAAAGGACAAAGGCTTCAGATCTCCCAGTTCCACCCGGTTTGAAGTTTGCTTTTACCAAGATCCTCAACATAAGAAGACACTTTTATTAACACTTCTGTTGACTGGTGATACCCTCTTGCGTGTCTTGGAGCCCGACTCACTCTAGTGGAAATGTGTACATGCTTGTGCAAGAGCCAGAGTGCTAGAGGGCTGTGTGCGTGTATGAATGTGAGCGTGTGTAAGCAATTTTAAATCGAATGCTCTTTCAAGTCTCCCATATCAAAAAACCAAACACAAAAAATAACAAAAACTGCAACCAACCAGAATGTTCACTAATAGGCAAATAGTTTAGTGAAGTAATACATCCATACTATATAGAACACCATATACCTATGAAAATTCTTAATCATAAATATATATAAAAACTAGAATGAGGGCCATGATGTATTCCTAAAGAGAAAAAGCAAGAAAGAGGAAGGGAAACAACCTACGTGTGTGTGTGTGTGAGAGTGTGAATGATCCAGCCAAAGCCTGAAAATGTCTTCTAGCCATGGAGTAAACCCCCATTTACTAGTGTTTACTGTGCTATACTAACTGAGATATGGTGGAATAAACTCAGACATGGAGCCTTCCTTGGAGATTTGTCAGGGTAATATTTAAACTTCAGATGTTTGATCTTTGCAGTGACGTAGAACCTGTTCTCTGCCTAAGATGCAATACTGCTGTATTGATTTTTTATTCAATAAACGTATTTTTTTTTTGCTTTTTGTAGCAAACATGTATTATGCTTTAATAATTTTAATATACAGATAAATCAATTGAAAATTTTTAAATATTTAAATACATAAACAATTTTTGTATTCTCTCTGGTAAGTTATATTCTGGTAACCAGACATTTAAAAATTATGTCTTCTCATGGAAATAATAACCTCATAAATACTTCGAGGCAAAAAAGTAGTATATGTTGACCATGTAAACAGGTACAGGGAATATATGTCCATAACTGGTCACTTAGTTACTAGTAAATACATTTAAAAGCAAAGACATATTCCCTTTTGCCTTAAAATAATCCCCTTAGAGATGCCAGGTTTAATCACAACAGTAATAATAGCTATCATTTAGAGTGATCATTAAACATCAGTGATTCCATTAGATGCTTCATGTGTATTTTCTCACTTAAACTTTACAATAACCTTCCCCAGAGTGTTAATCAGAGCCTATCTTAGAGAGGAGCAAACTGAGCCTTGCAGAGTTTACCAAAACTGTTGAAATCCACGGAGCAGGTAAACAGGTATGAAATCCAGCCCTACTGGTCTCATGAGTTCAAGCTCTCAACCACTGTACATATTCTATTCGCCCTACTTTAATAGACTTGAACATTTAAAATAAAACCATTGTTTCAGACAGGGTTATATTTAGCTGCCGATGACAGAAAACCCCAAAATGACAGGGGCTTAAAGAGATAAAAGTTTATTATTTTCATGTGCAACAGTAATCCAGAGGTAGGCAGTCCAGTACAGGTGTGGCAGGCTCCACAGTCTCAAAAAAATCCAGATTTCTGTCTTGTGGCTAAGCTATCCTCATAGGTGGCCATATACTCATCCCTTGATTCAAATGGGCTGCTGGAGTACTAGTTACAAAAGCCAAGATGTGGAAGCAACCTAAGTGTCCATCAGCAGAGGAATGGATAAAGAAGATGTGGTACATATATACAATGGAATATTACTCAGCCATAAGAAAGAATGAAATAATCCCATTCGCAGCAACATGGATGGACCTAGAGATTATCATACTGAGTGAAGTAAGTCAGACAAATATTATACATCACTTATACATGGAATCTAAAAATAATACAAATTTATTTATAAGACAGAAATAGACCCACAGACATAGAAAACAAACTTATGGTTATCAAAGTGGAAGGGGATGGGGAGTGATAAAACAGGAGTATAGGATTAACAGATACAGACTACCATATAGAAAGTAAACAACAAGGACCTACTGTATAGCACAGGGAACTATATTCAATAACTTATAATAACCTATAATGGAAAAGAATGAAAAAAAGGAGATATATATACACACACACACACACATATATATATATATCCGAAAATCACCGTGCTGTACACCTGAAACTAACACAACATTGTAAATCAACTCTACTTCAATTTTAAAAAGGGGGGCTGCTGGAACACCAGGTGCAATCTAGGCAGGAAGAAAGGTGGAAAGGCAAAACAAATTCCTCCTACAAGTTAGCCCCCTTCTGGTTCCCACAACACCTCCCCCTGTGTCTTCTGTCTCCTAATCCAGCTGTCTTCCCATTAATGCAATCTGCTTCTTAAGTTAGAGGATCTTAAATCCAGAGAAATATAAAGCTGGTTTATCTCATCATTGTACTTATTTCCTTTTTTCTCCCTGTGGAGGTATGATTAGAAAATTCAGATGAACTCACCAGAGAATAAAATTTCTGTAATAGTAGAATTTATTGTTATATGCAAAACCATACAAGAAGATACTATTGCCTTGAGAATATAGAAAATTTACAATTTGGTTTATATTTTTCAGACCGCCAGCTATAAAAAAATCCTGAGTGGTTTTTGCATCCAAACCTAGACTCAAGGCTTTAGCATGTAACAGGGGGCTTTGAGGAGTTTCCAAACTCTCCATAAAATGTACGTAGGATAAAAATATGTTGGTGACAAGAGTAGTACTATTATTCATAAAAAATAGGAAAGGAAGATGTTTTAATCTTTCCCGTCTTTGAACAAAGTTTTAGTGTTAGAAAAAGAGAACTTTAGGGCTTCCTTGGTGGCGCAGTGGTTGGGAGTCCGCCTGCCGATGCGGGGGACGCAGGCTCGTGCCCGGTTCTGGGAAGATCCCACATGCCGCAGAGCGGCTGGGCCCGTGAGCCATGGCCGCTGGGCCTGCGCGTCCGGAGCCTGTGCTCCACGGCGGGAGAGGCCACGGCAGTGAGAGACCCGTGTACCAAAAAAAAAAAAAAAAAAAAAAGAACTTTACCAAGTATTAATTGTAATTCAAATGTGACTTCAGCAGCCTAATAACATTTAATTGACAGAATAGTGAAAAAGACAATCAAATTAGGAGCCAACCAAATAATTTCTCACTGTCTTCATGAAATGTATTGAAGAGGCAGTCGCCAAAAAAATTCCCCAATAAGATACTGATTTGTAGCAGGTTTACAAATGTGATAACAATCCCAAGGTGCCTTTTCTATCAGGAGTACTAGCATTACAAAGATTTGAAAATGGAATGTCTCCCCCCGCTGCAGGTAGCAGTCCCCTAGGAAGATGGGTTATGTGTGTGTGTCTCTGTGTGTAACATTTAGATGCACACACATTCATAAACACACACATGTGAATGTGATTGTGCACATATTTATATATTCACATATACATGATACCAACACATACATATGTAAACATGTTTGAAGACATACTTATATATTCACATGTATATGACATGTGCGTATAAAATTAAGGTAGCAAATACGTATTCATACACATATATATATGCTTGTATGGGCAATCAGAATATATATGTACAAAGAGAACCATCTCAGGCCTTGTTATTTATATTATTTATGTTATTTATAAATACACATACATTATAAAGCAAGATGTGAAAAAAGTAAATGTACATATAACATTAATACCTGAGGACATCAACTCTCAGGATAGAGACCAAGACTTCAAAGACCATGGATGAGCAAGAAACAAGATGATAAAAATAATAGCTAAACTCCTTGCCCCAAATGAGCAGAATTTGGAAATGAAATAAAAATTATGAGTAGTGAAAGAAACAGGAGTCTGAAGAGGGGAGGGATGACAGAGGCACACAACTGGGATCCTGGGGGTTTTAACAACTAGAATGATTACTATTCAGTCTTAAGGTGTTTACATTCCTGTGATTAAACAACCCCACCCCAATGTCTCTAGAACATTTAGTAATGTTCATTAAATACAGCTGACCCTGAACTACACAGGTTTGAACTGCACAGGTCCACTTATAACGTGGATGTTTTACAATAAACGTGTACCACAGCACTCCAGGATCCATGGTTGCTTGAACCTGCAGATACAGAACGGCAGCTATGGAGGGCCGACTGTTATATTCAGATTTTCGATTGTGTGGCAGTCAGCAACCCATGCATCGTTCAAGGGTCAGCTGCACTCAAAAACTCTGTGAAAGTGAGTTATTTTGATTTTGGTTTGTATTGTATTGCTTTTCCCATTTTTGTAAGCGGAACGAGTGGGTTCTGGGATCAACCTATTTGAGATCAAGACTTTGGAAGAGATTAAGGAACAGCCTGGAAATACAGACATCTCAGTGGAAGTAAGAGACAGAAGCAGAAACACACTGAGTGTAAGCCTTGCAAATTTGCAGAAATCTTGGGGTTTTCAGTAAAGAAAAAGACTGAAAATTCCAGATTCACAGACTAATCACACAGTATTGAGGGGAGGACTCTGGAAACTTCCATCCAAGTCAATTATGATGGTGAAAATTGGGGTGAAGTTTTCAGGGACAGGAACACAAAAGTTAGCTTCTGAGATAAAGACAGAAATGAGGGTCAGACACCTAGAAGTCCACTGAGTTGGAACATGACCCAGTGAGTCTTGGTCTCCTCAATCTGGCCAGGGCCGAAAGCTCACCCAGACTTGACACTATGGAGCAGGCCTGTTGTCTGAGGTGAGATAGTTCCAAACACTCACTGACAGTCAAAGGAGGAAATGTGAAACATAGATTGAGACCCAGAAGAAGATATGACATGGAAGGAAAATCACTTTTGGGGAGTAAATATCTTAGGACCAAGTATCACAATAGAGTAGAACAGGGGCATCTGACAAAAGTAAGCATAATAACTCGAGTGACCTACTCATCACTCATATGTGCTTGGGATGATTATTATCCCCGTTTGATACTATTATTGTCCCCATTTCACAGGTAAGGAAACAGACATTAAAAGCATTTGAGTAACTTGCCCATAGCTCCACAACTGGCAAGTGATAATGTCAGGCATTGAACCTCAGCAGTGGTTGAGGTTCTAAGTCACTCTTCATGTTCTGGACCCAAAACCTGGTATTCCTTATCATCACTGGTGTGGAAAAGTCTGGATCTAGGAACATTAGATCCTGTAGATGAGCTCTGAAAGATGGAAAAGACAGTACTTGCATAGCCTGGATGGAGCATAAGAACAGCCAGGTATTAATGGCCTTGGAATCTCTCTCCCTCATGTACACACATCATGGCCTTCCTCTTGGGCTTTATAGAAGGATGGCTATGGTAGGAAAAAGAAGGGCCCAAAAGATGTTCACATCCTTGTTCTTATAAATATGTAAGTATGTTACCTTACATGGCCAAAGGGACTTTGCCAATGCAATTAAGATCACAGATCTTGAGATGGGAAGATTATACTGGATATCTGGTTGGATCCAATCTAATCACAAGCCTCCTGAAAAGTGAAACACTTTACTTTAACCCCATCCTGTCTGGGCAGGGAACAGACACCCTCAGGTGACCTACATGCAGAGGCGGGGCCAAATCCAAAGCTGAACCCCAGGAGCTGTGCAAACAAAGAAAAGAAAGGGAAATCTCTCGTGCAGCCTCAGGAGTAGCGGATAAATCTCCACAGTTAACTTGATGTACCCTGCACCTGTGAAATACCTGAATAGACAACGAATCATTCCAAAATTGAGGCAGTGGGCTTTGGGAGCAACTGTAGACTTAGAGTTTGCTTTCTGCATCTAATTTGTTTCTGGTTTTATGTATATCTTAGTTTAGTTTTTAGAGCTTATTATCATTCGTAGATTTGTTTATTGATTTGGTTGCTCTCTTCCTTTTTTTTGTTATATATAAATATATATATATTTTTTTCTTTTTCTCTTTCTGTGAGCGCGTATGTGTATGCTTCTTCGTGTGATTCTGTCTGTATAGGTTTGCTTTTACCGTTTCTCTAAGTGTTCTGCCTGTCCTTTTTTCTTTTTCGTATACTTTTTAAGCACTTGCTATCATTGGTGGATTTGTTTATTGATTTGGTTGCTCTCTTCTTTCTTTTTTTATTACTTTTTAATTGTTTTATTTTAATTTTTTTTATTTTAATAACTTTATTTTATTTATTTATTTTTCTTTCTTTCTTTTTTTTCTCCCTTTTCTTCTGAGCCATGCGGCTGACAGGGTCTTGGTGCTCCAGCTGGTGTCAGGCCTGAGTCTCTGAGGTGGGAAAGCTGAGTTCAGGACATTGGTCCACCAGAGACCTCCCAGCCCCACATAATATCAATCAGTGAGAGCTCTCCCAGAGGTCTCTGTCTCAACACTAAGACCCAGCTCCACTCAACGACCGGCAAGCTCCAGTGCTGGACACGCCATGCCAAACAACTAGCAAGACAGGAACACAACCCCACCCATTAGCAGAGAGGCTGACTAAAATTATAGTAAGTTCACAGACACCCCCAAAACACACCACTGGATGCAGTCCTGCCCACCAGAAAAACAGGATCCAGCCTCATCCACCAGAGCACAGGTACCAGCCCCCTCCACCAGGAAGCCTACACAAGCCACTGAACCAACTTTACTCACTGGGGTCAGACACCAAAAACAATGGGAACTACGAACATGCGGCCTGCGAAAAGGAGACCAAACACAGTAAGTTAAGCAAAATGAGAAGTCAGAGAAATACACAGCAGATGAAGGAGCAAAGAAAAAACCCACCAGACCAAACAAATGAAGAGAAGATAGGCAGTATACCTGAAAAAGAATTCAGAGTAATGATAGTAAAGATGATCCAAAATCTTGGAAATAGAATGGAGATAATACAAGAAATATTTAACAAGGACCTAGAAGAACTAAAGAGCAGCACAATAAATGATGAACAAATGATGAGCAACACAATAAATGAAACTAAAAATTCTCTAGAAGGAATCAATAGCAGAATAACTGAGGCAGAAGGACAGATAACTGACCTGGAAGATAAAAAGTGGAAATAACGACTGCAGAGCAGAATAAAGATTGAAAAAAATAGAGGACAGTCTCAGAGACCTCTGGGACAACATTAAATGCACAAACATTGGAATTATAGGGGTCCCAGAAGAAGAAGAGAAAAAGAAAGTGACTGAGAAAATATTTGAAGAGATTATAGTTGAAAACTTCCCTAATATGGTAAAGGCAATAGTCAATCAAGTCCAGGAAGAGCAGAGAGTCCCATACAGGATAAATCCAAGGAGAAAGACACCAAGACGCATATTAATTAAACTATCAAAAATTAAATACAAAGAAAAAATATTAAAAGCAGCAAGGGAAAAGCAACAAATAACATACAATGGAATCCCCATAAGGTTAACAGCTGATCTTTCAGCGGGAACTCTACAAGCCAGAAGGGTGTGGCAGACATATTTAAAGTGATGAAAGGGAAAAACCTACAACCAAGATTACTCTACCCAGCAAGGATCTCATTCAGATTCAACAGAGAAATTAAAAACTTTACAGACAAGCAAAAGCTAAGAGAAGTCAGCACCACCCAACCAGCTTTACAACAAATGCTAAAGGAACTTCTCTAGGCAGGAAACACAAGAGAAGGAAAAGACCTACAATAACAAACCCAAAACAATTCAGATAAATGGATTAAACGCTACAACCAAAACATAGACTGGCTGAATGGATAAAAAAACAAGACCAGTATATACGCTGTTTACAAGAGACCCACTTCAGACCTAGAGACACATACAGACTGAAAGTGAGGGGATGGAAAAAGATATTCCATGCAAATGGAAATCAAAAGAAAGATGGAGTAGCAATTCTCATATCAGACAAAATAGACTTTAAAATAAAGACTATTACAAGAGACAAAGAAGGACACTACATAATGATCAAGGGATCGATCCAAGAAGAAGATATAACAATTGTAAATATTTTTGCACCCAACAAAGGAGCACCTTAATACATAAGCCAAATACTAACAGCCATAAAAAGGGAAATCGACAGTAACACAATCATAGTAGGGGACTTTAACACCCCACTTTCAACAATGGACAGATCATCCACAATGAAAATAAATAAGGAAACACAAGCTCTAAATGATACATTAAACAAGATGGACTTAATTGATATTTATAGGACATTTCATCCAAAAACAACAGAATACACTTTCTTCTCAAGTGCTCATGGAACATTCTCCAGGATAGATCATACCTTGGGTCACAACTCAAGCCTTGGTAAATTTAAGAATATTGAAATCGTATCAAGTATCTTTTCCGACCACAACACTATGAGACTAAATATCAATTACAGGAAAAAATCTGTAAAAAATACAAACACATGGAGGCTAAACAATACACTACTAAATAACCAAGAGATCACTGAAAAAATCAAAAAGGAAAAAAAAATACCTAGAAACAGATAACAATGAAAACACGATGACCCAAAACCTACGGGATGCAGCAAAAGCAGTTCTAAGAGGAAAGTTTATAGAAATACAATCCTACCTCAAGAAACAAGAAACATCTTAAATAAACAACCTAACCTTACACCTAAAGCAATTAGAGAAAGAAGAACAAAAAAAACCCTAAGTTAGCAGAAGGGAAGAAATCATAAAGATCAGATCAGAAATAAATGAAAAAGAAATGAAGGAAACAATAGCAAAGATCAATAAAACTAAAAGCTGTTTCTTTGAGAAGATAAACAACATTGATAAACCACTAGCCAGACTCATCAAGAAAAAAAGGGAGAAGACTCAAATCAATAGAACTAGAAATGAAAAAGGAGAAGTAACAACTGACACTGCAGAAATACAAAAGATCATGAGAGATTACTACAAGCAACTATATGCCAATAAGATGGACAACCTGGAAGAAATGGACAAATTCTTAGTAAAGCCCAACCTTCTGAGACTGAACCAGGAAGAAACAGAAAATATAAACAGACCAATCACAAGCACTGAAATTGACAGTGGGATTAAAAATCTTCCAACAAACAAAAGCCCAGGACCAGATGGCTTCACAGGTGAATTCTATCAAACACTTAGAGAAGAGTTAACACCTATCCTTCTCAATCTCTTCCAAAATATAGCAGAAGGAGGAACACTCCCAAACTCATTCTATGAGGCCACCATCACCCCGATACCAAAAGCAGACAAAGATGCCACAAAAAAAGGAAACTACAGGCCAATATCACCAATGAACACAGATGCCAAAATCCTCAACAAAATAGTAGGAAACAGAATCCAAGAGCACATTAAAAGGATCATACACCATGATCAAGTGAGGTTTATTCCAGGAATGCAAGGATTCTTCAATATGCACAAATCAATCAATGTGATAAACCATATTAACAAATTGAAGGAGAAAAACCACATGATCATCTCAATAGATGCAGAAAAAGCTTTTGACAAAATTCAACACCCATGTATGATAAAAACCCTCCAGAAAGTTGGCATAGAGGGAACGCACCTCAACATAATAAAGGCCATATATGACAAACCCATAGCTAACATCATTCTCAATGGTGACAATGTGAAAGCATTTTCACTAAGATCAGGAAGAAGACAAAGTTGCCCACTCTCACTGCTGTTATTCAACAGAGTTTTGGAAGTTTTAACCAGCAATCAGTGAACAAAAAGAAATAAAAGGAATCCAAATTGGAGAAGAAGAAGCAAAACTGTCACTGTTTGCAGATGACATGATAGTATACATAGAGAATCCTAAAGATGCTACCAGAAAACTACTAAAGCTAATCAATGAATTTGCTAAAGTAGCAGGATACAAAATTAATGCACAGAGATCTCTTGCATTCCTATACACTAATGATGACAAATCTGAAAGAAAAATTAAGGACACACTCCCATTTACCATTACAACAAAAGGAATAAAATACCTAGGAATAAACCTATGTAAGGAGACAAAAGACCCGTATGCAGAAAACTATAAGACACTGATAAAAGAAATTAAAGATGATACAAACAGATGGAGAGATATACCATGTTCTTGGATTGGAAGAATCCACATTGTGAAAAAGACTATACTACCCAAAGTGATCTACAGATTCAATGTAATCCCTATCAATCTACCAATGGCATTTTTCATAGAACTAGAACAAAAATTTCACAATTTGTATGCAAACACAAAAGACCCCGAATAGCCAAAGCAATCTTGAGAAAGAAAAACAGAGTGGAAGGAATCAGGCTCCTGGACTTCAGACTATACTACAAAGCTACAGTCATCAAGACAGTATGGTACTGGCACAAAAACAGAAACATAGATCAATGGAACAGGATAGAAAGCCCAGAGATAAACCCACACTCATGTGGTCACCTTACCTTTGATAAAGGAGGCAAGAATATAAAATGGAGACAGCCTCTTCAATACGTGGTGCTGGGAAAACTGGACAGCTACATGTAAAAGAATGAAATTAGAACACTCCCTAACACTATACACAAAAATAAACTCCAAATGAATTAAAGAATTAAATGTAAGGCCAGACACTATCAAACTCTTAGAGGAAAACATAGGCAGAACACTCTATGACATAAATGACAGCAAGCTCCTTTTTGACCCACCTCCTAGAGAAATGGAAATAAAAACAAAAATAAACAAATGGAACCTAATGAAACTTCAAAGCTTTTGCACAGCAAGGGAAACCATAAACAAGACCAAAAGACAACCCTCAGAATGGGAGAAAATATTTGCAAATGAAGCAACTGACAAAGGATTAACTTCCAAAATATGCAAGCAGCTCATGCAGCTCAATATCAAAAAAACAAGCAACCCAATCCAAAAATGGGCAGAAGACCTAAATAGACATTTCTCCAAAGAAGATATACATATTGCCAACAAACACATGAAAGGATGCTCAACATAACTAATCATTAGAGAAACGCAAATCAAAACTACAATGAGATATCCCCTCACACTGGTCAGAATGGCCATCATCAAAAAATCTACAAACAATCAATGCTGGAGAGGGTGTGGAGAAAAGGGAACCCTCTTCCACTGTTGGTGGGAATGTAAATTGATACAGCCACTATGGAGAACAGTATGGAGGTTCCTTAAAAAACCAAAAATAGAACTACCATACAACCCAGCAATCCCACTACTGGGCATATACCCTGAGAAAACCATAATTCAAAAAGAGTCATGTACCAAAATGTTCATTGCAGCTCTATTTACAATAGCCAGGACATGGAAGCAACCTAAGTGTACATCGAGAGATGAATGGATAAAGATGTGGCACATATATACAATGGAATATTACTCAGCCATAAAAAGAAATGAAACTGAGTTATTTTTAGTGAGGTGGATGTACCTAGAGTCTGTCATACAGAGTGAGGTAAGTCAGAAAGAGAAAAACAAATACCGTGTGCTAACACATATATATGGAATCTAAAAAAGAAGGGTTCTGAAGACCCTAGTGGCAGGACAGGAATAAAGACTCAGATGTAGAGAATGGACATGAGGACATGGGGAGGGGGAATGATAAGCTGGGACAAAGTAAGATAGTGGCATGGACTTACATATACTACCAAATGTAAAATAGATAGCTAGTGGGAAGCAGCCGCATAGAGCAGGGAGATCAGCTCGGTGCTTTGTGACCACCTAGAGGGGTGGAATAGGGAGGAAGGGGATATGGAGATATATGTATACGTATAGCTGAGTCACTTTGTTATACAGTTAAAACTAACACACCATTGTAAAGCAATTATACTCCAATAAAGATGTTAAAAAAAAAAAAAGTGAAGCACTTTTCTAGGCTGTGGTGAAAGAGGGATGTGCCAATGCAAGACGCTTAGAGGGCGGCATCATGAGAAGGATCTGACACCTGCTGTTCATTCTGAGATGCAGATGGGTATGCAAGGACCCAAGAGAGGCTTTTGGGAGATAAGGGACACTCTAAGTTGACAGCCAGCAAGGAAACAGGGACCTTGGTCCTACAACCTCATGAAACTAAATTCTCTTAATGTCGAATGACCAGGAAATGAATTCTCTCCAAGAGTCTCCAGAAAGGAACAGAGCTTGCCAGCACCTTAAGCCCTGGGAGACCCAAGTCGGACTTTTCTTATACAAAAGTATAAGAAAATACATTTGTTTTGTTGAAGTCAAAAGATGAGTGGCAATGTTATAGCAGTGACAGAAAACTAACACAATGGCAGGCAGGATATGGAACTTAGGAAAATGTTTGGTCTCACGTTGTAACTCCTCAGACAGGGAATTCGTCAAAGGACCAAATCAGGGATCTCTGCTCCTATGGCAATGGTCCTCCACCTCCAGGCCCTGAGCATAATGAGGCACCAGATCAGACTTAAAAATCTGTGTCTGAGGCCCAGGGAGCTGGGCAGCTTTTGGCAGGGGGGGTGGGTTCTGATACCAAGAAGCATGGGATGGCAGCTTTGGCATCATGTCTCAAAACATGCTGAAAGTCTTTGAGCACCCTACAGTGGCGGTTTACGCTCTACAAATTTAAAATCTGTATCAGAAATAAATTTGTTCCCATATGTTCCATCCTCCTTCTGGTGAAATTTTACTTAAAAGATAACTGCTGAACTTGTCACATTGACACTATTTGATCTCAACACTATGATGTTATAAATACGCTCTTCTGGATTATCAATAATAATTATAATTATTATCATTGTTTGTTGGCAATGTTTGTGCAGATGATCTGGTCCAAGGCCAAGGTATTTCGGTGTCTACAGTAGAGCTGCAGAGTGCAGTCCAAATAAAGCCAGACAGTTGAGAGAAAGCCATGTGCAGGTCTGGCACTTTCTTTGAGAATGAAAACCTTTAATTTTTATGTGTCCCTTGGGGTAAGACGAGATGCATTTATCCAAAATGGATGAACCTAAGAGGCTAGAGCTCAGAAAAGAAGTTTGCATGACATGGGGAACTGGTGGTGCGGGCTCCTTGAATGTGTTCTCCAAAACCTCAAGACATGTGAAGGCCAGGATGAAAACACAAGCAAAGAGGCAACCAAGAAACTGGAGCCTGTCTGTTCAACACACTCGTTTACTGGAGAGGGCGCTAAAGAGCAGTGAATGCTCTTATGTGCTTGGTGCTCAGTGAAGGGGCAGAGGGCATACTGAAAAGGAGTAAAGGGTGGTAAATACCAGGGGGCCCAGGCAGAGGTAAAGGAACAGGCAAGTAGGACAGGACAAGGTATAAAGGAAGGAAGAGAAGGTGAAAAATGGAAGCTGACAAAGAAAGGAAAAACCAAAGGGTGATTCCACAAAAGAGTCTTGGAGACAATTATTCAACAATCTAAGAAAAATGCAACTGTGATGAAAAAGCAGGTCAAACAGTCCTAGGAAAGACTATAAAGAGCCAGAAAGTCCAGTTCTCACAAGTAATTATATACAATTCTTATACTATTTATTTAACAGTGTAGAAGTCAGAAATATCTGCAAGAAAAAAGTTACTAATATTTGCATATTAGGTGCATTTCCACATATCTTAATTATTTTCATACCATGTGTGTTTACATATATAAATCAATGCCTACAAGGATCTTTATAATCTGAACAAATGTATAAATGCATAAATTATATTAAATATATTTATACATAAATATTAAAAATTCTTCTGAATAATACCATGCAGAATGTAAAGTTCTTTACCTCCATAAAGACATTCCAGAAAAAGAAACGAAGTTTCAGAAAAATCAAATGACTCTCAGGGTGACTGACAGAAACAAGTTAACCCAAGTTAACATTCAGACAAGATTCCTATCCAACCCCAGAAGTACCATAAAGTCCAGACTCATTCTTCTAGGAATAATTCTTCATTTTACAGCAATACCAGATAAAAATAAGTGTTTTTAATTTAATAGGGACTTTTCACCATTGATTAGGAGTTATCTAGTTCTTCTCACTTCTGCCACAGGCCTGCTCACTGACACCATCATACTCATCCTTGGGTACTACAGCATGCTGATTCTACCTTCCAAAAGTCTTTAAAATGCCTCATAATTCTATTCTTATTCTCTCTCCCAGGACTATAATTTAAATAGCATCTAACCTGAGTTCCTCCCCATCAAGTGTCTACCCCAACCTGCTGGGCCCCCAGACACCATATTACTTTTCAAGAATCAAAGCATTAATCATCTATTGCTCCCATGTTCAAACTGCTTCATGGCTCCTATACGCTACTTACCTGAGCACAAGCTTCACATTCACGTCCAAAGCTCTCTACCACATGTCCAACTGTAACTCTCAATATATCTTCTACCACTTTCCCCACAGCCCTAAGATCCAGCAAAGCCAAACCCAGAACCCCTCACTCTTCTCCAAACACACCCACGTGCATTTCTGCCTCTAAACCATTCCTTGAATTTTTCTTCACTCAGAATTCCAAAAGTCTACCTCTTGGATTAAAAACCTCCTTATACCTAAAGATTTATGTCCAATGCTACCTTTTTCTAGAGAACTTTTAACCACAATATTTAATTCCTACCTTAATGGAACCCTCATAGAAAGTTGTAGAAACTCATAGTCTGCATTGCTTTATAGGCATTTGGTATTTCTCTGAACCTTCCCACTCAGTGGGAAGCTGTAATATATTCGTCATCTTTTATAGCACCTTTAACAGCAAACAGAGAGTCTAGCAAACATACAGCACTTCATAGTATTTGCTAAATTGGATTCAATTAGCTCTTCCAAGTTCCTAAAACTGAAACTCTTTTTTTTTTTTTTTTTTTTTTTTGCGGTACGCAGGCCTCTCACTGTTGTGGCCTCTCCCATTGCGGAGCACAGGCTCCGGACGTGCAGGCTCAGCGGCCATGGCTCACGGGCCCAGCCGCTCCACGTCATG
>NW_021703785.1:9536538-9554272 GCF_005190385.1 Monodon monoceros
TTTTTTTGCGGTACGCAGGCCTCTCACTGTTGTGGCCTCTCCCATTGCGGAGCACAGGCTCCGGACGTGCAGGCTCAGCGGCCATGGCTCACGGGCCCAGCCGCTCCACGGCATGTGGGATCTTCCCAGACCGGAGCACGAACCCGTGTCCCCAGCATCGGCAGGCGGACTCCCAACCACTGCACCACCAGGGAAGCCCCTGAAACTCTTTTAAGTGATATATTTCAAAAGTGATTTTAAAAGATGTTTAAGAAACCTATATTTTATTTAAGTGTAATCACAGGTATTCAGAGGGTTGTCCAGGATGCCTTGAAGTACTAACTGAAAGTTTGTTTTTATGCAACCAAACATTTGACTGTCCTCAAAGAAATGAGAACCAAAATGAGTGTACTCCTCATTATATAATCACACCCACAGGAACAATCACTGGGCCAGACCTTTATGCTACAGAAGTCCAAGGAAGATTCATGTGCCAGGAGCCAGTGGAGACTCAGAGAAACAGACCACCTGTGATAGTGTAAACGTCATCACTCTCAACAAGCGCAACTAAACTAAGTATGTCTCTTATGATTCACAGTGTAAGGATCCCAATGGACTTGACTTTAAAAGGGCATGGTGCATCTCCTACAGCTGCTCTGAGGCTGGGCCAAAATAGTTATCCTTACTTGACCTTTTGAGCTTTGGATCAATAACAGGCACAGACTACATTAACAAAACAAACTTGCTTTCACTGCATCAAATGACCAACAAATACAAAGCCAGCTTATGTATCTATCAATCTCTCTATCTTTCTATCCATCCATCTATCCATCCCAGCTCACCTTTTGTGCATCACAAAATAATGTGTTATGTAGACATATATAAGCATATTAATGTGTATTGAGCACTTGGTGCAAAACACTTTTCTAAGTCTTTTGCATATGTTAAACCTCACAACAATCCCATAAGGTAGGTACTTTATTATTCCCATTTTACAGATGAAGAAATCAAGGCTCAGGAAGTTTATGTAACTGCCCAAGTTCATACAGCTGTTAAGTGTGGGATTTGAATCCTGAAAAATCTCCCGCAGAGCCCATAGTCTTAACCACTCTACGAGACACTCCCAGAGCCTGATTTTGTTCTCTTCACGGAGGTGGGGGAAGTCTCTGGAAGCTACTCTATTTCTGGAAATCACCTATAGGGGCTTATCATAGAGGTAAAGGCCCAGGTGCACATAAAAACATAAAAGACAACCTGCTACATTTCTATCTTGCTGGCTATAATATAGGAATTATTTCTTGAAGACATAATTGAGTAGCTAAACTTGAAGCACAGAACAGGCAGGCAAGCAGGCAGGACCGCCAGATAGGCTGTGTGTAACGCTGTCCTCACTGCCCTTGCAAATGTAGCCAGCACATTCGCAGGGGCAGATTCTGCACCAGGCCTGGAGAGTAGGTGTCAATGAGAAACAGTCAGAAGAGGACGGAAAACGAACACAGTTATTTCATTCAGCCTTAAATAAAGAGACACATTTCACCTTCTACGGGAATGCACACACTAGCAAACAAAACCATGCATGACTCAGTGCCGCATTTTGTACCAAGGAGGAAGGAATGTAGTGACAAAGATGGTAGGAGGAAACAATGAATCATTTCCCATGGGAGGTAAACAAAAGTATACATACCATAGCATTAGTTTCACAGAAAGGGAACCGATCAGCTTCCTCAAAAGGGGAGTTTTATCTGGCAACCAAAACTAGCTCACTGGCTGAAAAACTGCATCTTGCTTCTTACTTTTCCAATGAAATGGCGATACAAAAGGCCCAAAAAATGTGTTCAGACTCATGATATTGAAGAGAACTTGCCAGAGGCAATCAAAGCCGGAGAAGCCAGGTAGCAGTTGAATTTGGAATGAAATATTAGACAATACTTAGCTTTCATTCCAAAGGGCTGCCCTTAATAACACTGCAGCTTGTGGGAGTGACAAAGCTAAAATAAGTTGTGGCATTCAATATGTTTGAAGGATTGAGCCGCAGCCTTCAAGGCTAAACAAACACTCAGAAGCACCTGTGCCCCTCCAGATTACTCATGCGACTATATTTTTTTTCATGGCCAAACAGCCTGCATATTAAGTATCCCCCCCACCCCGCACTTCTGGGCCCAGATGCCAAGGAAAAAAAAAAACATTTTGCTATAAACTGATTCGTGATCTCTCTGTTAGTGTTGGACTCTCATTCTCAGCTACACTGTGGGTAAAATAAGTAGATTTTTTTTTTTTCCTACATATTTGCCAAACCCTGGTGGGAAGGCACTATGTAGTCCTTTTACTGACAGAGTGTCTGGATCATTCACAATGACCTGATTGAGGTTCTTTGGCCCTAAGCAAACAGCTCGGTTATGTGACACTGGTTAGAGGTTAGGGGTATTCTCTATGAAGAAACAGCTTGACCCTTTCCAGTATCAGAATCCAAATCACTCCTTAAAAATGTGCAAGGGAAATGAATGTATTTTCACTCCACCCTTACAAAATACCAAGTTGCACCACAGCCGAGAAATTGGAGCCGCTAAAACAATACAAAAGCCATTGCTTCCAAGAAAATAGGGCCCTGCTTGTTTTTCGGATACAGTTTTCTGATATGTGCTTCTCTTTGTGAACTATATGCTAAGTATGAGAGGGCAAGTCCACGTTCAAAGACACAATCTGCTCCGCTGGAATTTAGGGAAATAATATTCCCCTGTGTTTCCTTGGTAAAAATAAAATACAGGCCAGAAACTAACACAAGATTGTAAATCAACTATACTTCAATTAAAATAAAATAAAATAAATACAGGCTTACAGTCTGCAAATATTATGATTAATATTCGTGATTAGAGTAGGAGAGCCCAGCGAAATAATTCCATTTACGAGGCAGTTGGGAGATTTGGTCCGTAATACGGAACTAAAAGTAGAAGCTAAGTGAGATTTATAATTAAGCGAATGAATCTTACACGTATTATTTCCACTGAAGTTTGGACCCCAGGGCGGAGACAAGCGTTAAGAGACATGATTCCAGAACTGGGGAGCAAAAGGAAGGCCTCCCCAGCGGCGATAACTTCCAGGGCTGTAGGAGGGGCCGTCCCCACCCCTCTCGCCCCGGGTGCGCGTGCGTCCCCGCCCCGGCGGGCGCGGTGGGCCAAGCGGAGGGGACAGCGCCGCCCCCTTACCTGCACAGGTGCTCCCGTCGTAGGTCTCGCACATCCACTCATGGCACTCGCACAGGGGCCCGAAGTACACGCCGGGCTCGCTCACGTGACAGATGCAGACCCCGCAGTCGCACCGGCCGCGGCCGTGGCACAGAGCGCCCCCTGGGGGCTGCCCGGGCGCCCGGCACCGGCGCTCCGACTCGGCCCGGGAGAGCCGGCACGCGGCGCCCGGGCCGCTTCTGCAGGGGCGACAAACCACAGCAGGGCCACGGTCAAGCCCAGACACTGCCCCTTCTGCTTGGGGCCCACGTTGCCTCCCAGGGTCCACCCAGAACCCAGATCCCAAACGGAGACGTGCAACCCCATGGATAGGACCAACGTTTCTGGGACCCCACGTTTCTCTGGGGACCAAGCTGATACCACCCACGGGCCATCCCTTAAGAAATGACCACGACCCAAAATGTCCAAGTGGTGACCTGCCCACCTGAGAACAGGACCGTCTTCCAGGTGGACTAGGTGATCCGGCCCTGCCTCTTGGCGTTTTGCCACTGAATCTTACATGCATATTTAAATACAAATTAACCCAAAGTATGACCCTTGGCTGACTTTTCAGTTCTCTTTAAAAAGTCCCATTGCTAGCTGGTGGCCAGGGGCAGTTATTTTATGAAAAATAAGAGATGAATATATAGAAAGAGCTTTACATGTTATGATAGCATAGTGCCTAATGCATTTTCAAGTTGCAATAAGCGATGCTTATGAACTATACTTTTAAAATGTAAAAGTTTGGTTATTGTGATGTGCCCCAAATTCTCTTTTAAAATGTAATGCAGAATGTAATACAGACCCCATGGAATAACTCTGCCTTATAGGTGGTGAGTACACCCAGGTACACATAGGATGGCAGATAATCCTCCTGATATGTATTGGAATAGGAGGAAACTATATATTCATTTAATGATTGTACTTTTCCATAGGAAAAGCAAAAGGACAAGGGTAAAGCAATACACAGTGTAGATGTAAGGAAAGGAATAGGAACAGGTTGAAAAGTTTATCCCGTGTCCAACTTCCTAACTGCTCTTGGCTTAGGGCAGCCGTCCTGAAGCTTGAGTCCTGCCACACAAAGCAGGGCAGGTCTGTCTGAAAGAAAAACAAATCAGGCTTACCTCAGGGATGGCGAGAAGCTTTGAGGAACAGCTGACAGCCCCGCGAAGAGAAGGGAGGACGCCAGCAGCAAGAAGTTCCGGAAGCCTACGGGACGCATGCTGAGTTTCCCGGCTGTGGAGGCCAGCAGAGCTGCTGCAAGGTGGCGCACACGGGGCCGGGTGTCGGGGAGGTTCGCGGGGACAGAGGTGCCACCAGCAGATGGCCGGGCAGAAGGACCCACAGACACCCAGGCGTGCAGGTCCGGGGCTCTCCCCGGAGCTGCAAGGGTGTGGATGAGCTGCCTGCTAGGATTTAGGCAGCAGCACTGCTCTGGGCGGGGTGCTGGTACGAAACCCCTCAAGTGGAGAGTCTAGGCAGGGAAGTAATTAGAAACAGTTGTACAAGCAGATGGTTTATTTTGCCATAAAAAAAAAAGAAAAAAAAATTCCTGTTCACAGATTTGAGAAAATCGTTTCTTTCTTCAAGTGCAGGCCCCAGAAATATTTGACAAGAGGATATTTGGGCTGGCTGATGTTAAAGGGACAGATAAAATAATCCCTGCGATGGGAAGGGGAAGGGGGAGGTTGGTGATGTCAAGCAAGAACACTTGCGGAGGGAATTAGTTTCACCACATGCTTTTCAAAAAGATGCACTGTTTGACTCTTTGAGGTATGAGTTGTGAGGGGCAAGCAAAATTGATAGATAGCACTTTTTTGGACTTTTGATCCTTTGTTTTAAATTATGGGTCTCTCATTTCTTAATCCTTTAAAGAGGGTGTCATGCTTCTAGTTGTTTGGGCCAGTAGTTTATCACACCACATTTTTTCTTAACTTGGACAGTTCAAACTGTAGTTGTCCCAAGTTCACCCTATTCTCCGCCATGGATCAAGTATGAGAAAATAAAATGTGTGATTTGTGTCAATGGCACTGAAGAATCATCAGTGTCATTTATGAAGCACATACTGTGTGCCAGTCACTTCATATATTTTATCTCCATTTGTGACAATAACCACACATTCGTTTACTCATTAGGCAAACACAGGTTTAGCATCTGTTAGGTACCAGGCTCTGGGCCAGATAGGGAATTAAGGAGACAGGATCCCTGCTCTCGGAATCCACTGGGCTAGCAGACATAAAACAAAATCACAAATATAAAAGGAAGGAAGGTTGAAAGTTACTTCTAGCTTAGCTCCAGGCATCTGATCTAATCAAAATGGTATTTGAGCTGAAGGCTGAAGGAGGAATAGAAGTAAGTTGGGTGGAAATGGGGAAGAGGTGGCAGAGAGTGGGGTAGCATTCTTATTCCCATTATAAAGATCAAGAAACTGAGGGCAAAGGATGACCTCTTGCTCAAAGTGACTGATTTGCTCAAATTCACACAGGCAGTTGGGGTTCAGCTGAAAGCTGTGAGCCCTCAAAGCTCCCACATTGTCCCCTCCATTGTGCGGTCATCTGGGAGAGGTGTTGCGGAAGGTTCTAGGGAAGGGAAGAAACATTCTCCCTTTGCCCTAAGAAGACCTTTAGACGCAGTGGATCCTCGTGAAATAGAACCATCCAAGCAGTGGCCCTGGTCTTAAAATCAAGGATCATATAACAGGATGGGATCTCTCCTGTCATTTACCTGAACAGATATAAGACCACCCCCAACATTTACCAAGAAGGCAAAAGGAGGTCTGAACAGAGCCCACACTTTTTCTCCTGCTTCACCAGACTCCGTCTGTACCAGAAGAGGCTCTGCCTGGGGTACATCCTTAGCCCAGGCAGCTAAGCCTCCTTCAGAGGCTGACCCTTGGTCGACCCTTGGGCCCAAGCGTGTACACGCTGGTGGAGGGATCTGCCATCCGGAGGACAGACTGGGGAGAGGTGTGCAAAGGCCAGAGAGTGGTCTGGGCAGGGAATTCTGGAGTCATGGGTACCCACAGTGTGGTTTAGAAGGAGCCGCAAATGCTCATTGGCAGGTGCCCTGGATCACGTGAGCTACTCATCCTGTAGGGGAGGAGGTATGTCTGGAGAAGAGACAGAGGGAGTCACTAAACCAGTCATTTCCGAAGTGTGATTATCTGTGAATGAGCCGCAGCAGCAGCAGCAGCGCCTGGGGACTTGCTACAAATTAAAGTTCTCAGCCCCACCCCCAGACCTACAGAAGCACCGGCTACATTTTAACAATACTGCTGAGAACACTATTTGCACATCATATTTGGGAAGCTTTGCAAGCCCCGGGGCCCAGGGCTGGGGCCACGGATGCCTGGATCTAAGGATGGTAGCCACACTCACTCCTAGCTCAACTCCTGGCATCCTGTTCCTTCCTGGCCACGTTGTAACTCTGTGAGGACGTAGGAACAGGCTCTCCTGCCAACATCTGAAAACCTTGGTGACTCAGAGAATATGGGAACCATAGAAGGGAAGCATCAATTCCAAAGCCTCACTAGGAATTTGCAATGAAAACATGGAACTTTTAATAAATGAGTCATGTATTACTTTTTGCGTATTTTCTGAGGGGAAAAAAGGAATCGCTGTGGAATAGGGAACTGGTGTTTGAACATTTCTTTCAGGAATTAAAACATTTCTTTTAATCTCCTACAGTGTGCCGTGCAATGAGGAATATTATCATGAGCAGCGTGCAGCTGTGAAGCAGAGATAGTATGTTCTAGGTGACTGAAAGTATTGAAATATTCAGATCATTATATCACTGCGACTCAGAAATAACATTCCCAGAAAGTTGAAATAGTTATATTGCAGCTGAGTTGGTAACTCAGTAGAAAGTCTAGGATCCACACAAACTCTGGCAAGATAAAAGAAAATAACTTAACATTTTCACTTTTTAGCAAACTTTGATTTAATTTTTTTCTGCCAAAGTACCAAATATCTTGGAACGACCTACTTTCTTCCCTCTCCTAGTTTGCAGAAAACTGGAGGACACACATCTCTTGAGGGCCAATGTGGAAAGGACCCAATTGCTGTGTGAAAGGTCCTGGGTTTCTCACTGGCCCCAAAGACCCTGTGACAGCTCTGGGGGAAAGGCCTGGGGGGTGTCCTAGTATCTGAAACCAAGCTCAAAGGGGTTGAAAACATCTTAATCCTTAAATATAGTTCTGAGTCATCAAGTCACAAACTCATAGAATCTGGGGTTCAAGAGATATTTTAAAGGTCGTCTAGTCCAAAATTAAATTTATTGACAATGTACAGCACCCCTGCCAAATGATTAGGTACTGAGTCTACTCGGTAAGAATGAAAACTCAGGGAAACACACCCTTCCTGAGAGCAGCTCTGAAGTTTTTACCCCTTGGATCCAGATCTGCTCTAAGAGGTCTTTGAAAATAATGTCCTGGTCATGAGCTGCTTAAAATATTTTAAGATGTCTAATATATGTGTTCCCCAGGCCCACCACCTGTCCACATACTCCCCAAATAATTCTACCCTTTTCAAGATATACATCACCATTTCCATCACCTCTTCCTTGTGTATTACACTGTCAAGCCTCCAGTAGCCTGGTTTCCTGAGCGTTTTTGCTTTGTCTGGTGTGGATGCTTCTGTAAAGCGTGGCAGGTACCACTGAGACCATAAGGTAGGTGTGGTTGAAAGTGCGGGGAACTGCTGTTTGGGAAAATGGGCCTTGTACATGAGGGCAGAGAAAGACTGAAGAAAGGCAGACCATTCCAGATGGCTAAGGGGCAGGTGTCATAAGCAAGGGAACTTACATATGAGGCTTGTCTTGGATGATTCAGAATGAGTAGATCTCTGCACCTGCACACCAATATCTTAAAAGTTTATTCAGAGGCCTTAACGGAGCATATACGGTCCAGATGGTCTTGACGACACGTTGCTCTCTCAAGGCTGCATCCTTCTAAAGGGCTCTCGCTGTGGAAAAGTGGACAGAAGGTACACTCCAAGGGCAGAGGAGGAGAGGAGGGGCCTCTGATTTCCGAGGTCCAGCTCACAGGTCAACTGGTGGTCACATCCTCACCTTGACCTCTACCAACTGGAAACAGCTGGGTGCTTTCACCATTCTTATTTCATATATTATATTTCTGCTAATAAACTGAAGATCACATTACCTTTTTGACTGTCTCATTACTCCAGTCGTGTGCTTTTACAAGTGTATGTGCCCCAAATAGAAGTCAATATTTATCCTTGTTAAATTTTATTTAGGCTCAGTTCTTTTATCCAGACAGTCAGAATCATTATGGATACAGATTTCATATTTCTCTCACCCTTTCCAAAGTAAATATGATGAGCATGCTTTCTGTATCTTTCTCCAAATAACTGATGAGGTAGTTGAAAAAAATTAGGCTGAGGACCAAGCTTAGGAGAGACCTTTCTTCAAGACAATAAGAATTCCTTTATCAGCACATTTTGAATATGAAATCTAACCACTTACCAGTGTCCTGAGTTGTATGGAATCAGCCCATGTCTTCATTTTGTTCACAAGAATGTTATGAAAGTTCCCATCAGTTGCCATATTAATCTTAGTTTACCAGGTAAAACTTGGGCTTTTACATGTTTTTGGCAGGGCCTAAAACAGTACCCAATACATATTATATACTCCATACATATTACATTTCTGTCATGAATAAATTAATTGGAAATGATGCACAATATGAATAATAGATCTAGGAGTCAACAAAGGATGCAGGTGATGTAGAGGATTCTGGATCATTTGCCAGGTGGCATTTGCAAACTTTAGTATCCTCCTACCATCATGCAGATACAACACGAATCCAAATAAAACCAGATCCTCTTCCTATATTCCCAATTTTTATTAATTATATCATTTTACTGAATTCTTATAGTCTTTATTCTGAGAATTATTTTTGGTTCCTCTCTACAAGTTACCTGGATTGTCCAGTAAATCACTGAATCATGTTGATTCCTCCTGCTTCAACATCTTTATTTTTACTTTTATTTTGCACACCATTGCCATAGCCTCCAAACTGGCCTCACTGCATCCAGTCTCAGAGTTTTGTGTCTTTCCTTATCCCACTCCCTAAGAGGTCTTTCTAACATACAGTTTTCATCACATTCACTCCCTGTTGAAAAATATTTAATAGCTCCCCATTGTTTATAGTATAAAGCTCAAATACTCTAGCACTTCATAGAAGACACTTTATGTTTGGTATCCATGGTGGATGCCCCATCCAGATCCCCTCCCCAGGGCTTATGCACCCATCCCTTGGCTGATGGCAGTATCAGCCGCTGATGGCTCACAGCTGCACCCCTTGCTGGAAATTGCCCTAGGCCTCAGGAACAGCCTCCCCTGAGGCTGATCCCTCAGATCCAAGATGGTACCCTAATCCCCACTTGCAACAATATGGACATCCTAACACACCTCCCTTATGGAAATTGTAGAGCTGGATAGCTCCATCATTGTGATTCTCGTCGACAAGGCAGAAAAAGTCTCAAAAATTGAAGACAGCAAGATGTGTGAGATGTGAGGCTGAGCAAGATTTTTCAGAAGTATTTATTGGTTTACTTATTTGTTTATTTATTTATTTATTTACTGTTCCCTTCCTTCTTTCTTCCCTTCCTCTCCCCCTTCTTTCCTTCCCTCTTTTCTTGCTTCCTTCCTTCTTTTCTTCATTCTTCCTCACTCTGTCTAAAGCTGCCCTCCAGACCAAGCACCCTTTATTCTGTCTTATTTTTTTGGCAACCCTTCCCAGGATCTAACATTATGATTTTCCTTTGTTCACCTACTGTGTATAATCTACCTCTCCCCAATTAAATACAAGTTCCATGAAAGCAGGGACTTTGGCTCCCTTGTTCTTGGCTGTCACTCCAGTGCCTGGCACAGAGTAGCATCTCAATAAATATTTGCCTAGAGAATGATTAAGTGAATGAATGAAAGAATGACTTTTAAAAGTTTGATACACCTTGATTAGATGCAACAATTTGATCTAAAGGATGGTTTTTCAGGTTTAATGGAAGGGAAGAATTAACACACCATTATGAGATAAATTAAGGCAATTAAAATATAAAAATCATCAAGAAAATTATATTTGCCATGAAAAAATCAAGAAAGATAATCTAGAGTCAGGTAATCAATAGCTCTTACTGATCTCTCCATATATGTGCCACACGAATTGTTCAATCACTTAGAGTCAAGTTTGAAGTAAAAAAAAAATCACAATTTCACTCAAAACTCACTTGGATAATATTTGCAGCTAAAAAGAAATGTCCAGGTTTTCAAATAGTAAAAGATACATCAAAGCTTTCAGGAAGGCTAAATATTTTGGGGCAGCAATAAAAATAAGTTTCAATTTCCAACAAAAATAACTTTTCAGCTGGGCCAGAGTTGTGGAATAAAAAGGTGTCTAGTTAACATCTTTTCCAGGCATTACTGCAGAACCAGAAACATTTTTTTTCCTCCCACGTAGTAAAAACACCTGGAAATATTAGGCACTTCTGGGATAAGAAATAATCTTTCAGTCTTCTGAATATTTTTACAGTTCTGGTTGATGCGGAAGGGAAATTTTGGGAAAAAAATATAGAGATAGTTTTCACTGACTTCAGGGGAAAAAGATTTATCACTTCAATATTATTTTACCCTGACTAATAGACTGAATTCTTAAAGTCATGCTCAACGGTTAATCAGTTAATAACAACCGGGAAGATAAAATCAGGAGCCCACAAGTGGAGAGAACACTGAACTGTTTGTTCAGAGAAGGGTTTCTGATGCTGGCTCTGCCATCCACTAGCTGCCTGATCTTGGCTGGGTTCCTTAACCTGTTGAATTTCAGGTTCCCAAATGGCGTGGGTGAAGGGAACGTTGGTTTTCCCCAATTCTAAATTTCTGTGATTAGATTTTCTTTGTATATTTGTCCAAAGTCTTCCAATAATAAAGGGGGAATATGAAATAGATATATATATACATACGTGTATATATATATGTATATAAATATATGTAAGTGAATGTAAACAAATATATATATTCACTTACATATGCACATCTATTAGAGGTGGAAATGATAGAAAGTTGTATTTAGTCTTCTGGTAATGGACATTTATGTAGCTAGTTAAAAAGAAGTTAAAAATATATTTCATTTATGTGTATTTTTATGTGAACTCTGTGCTGGTTGGTGCCTTTCTCACTATGCAGGCTGGTCAGTGACTTAGCCCCTCAGCTTTCTCTTCATCATAACTACTCACGGTTTTTGTGCAGTGTACATCATACACTACCCTGTTTTAAAACTTATATTTATATGACTGTTTCCATTATTTTCAATATTATTCCAACAGGAGAAGAATCCATTCAACATAAATCAGCAAAAAAATAAGCAGTCTAAAGGCACATTATCTAGGTGAAGAGAGATGCTTGGCAGCCCCTGAGTCAGGGACCCTGAGTGTGTTTTCTGAGACACTGATAAGCATAATAATAATTGATAGACATTGATAATAATAATAATAAGTGTATAAACGCTCAGATCAGAGATGAATATTTTCCCACAATAATATGCAACTTATAAACTGAAATTATAGCTATAAAAAATATTAGGTGGACTTTGATGTAATATGTTTGACTAGGCAGCTTGCAAACATTTTCTTATTGTGATGAAAATTGTCAGCAAACCTTTTTATTTTCATAAACAATGAAGAAATTCAGTTTTACAGAAATTTTATTTGATAAAAGCCTGGTAATCAATCTAGATAAATTACTGTAAATGGGATATGAATTAAATTGCTTTAGGAAAAAGGAGAAGGATTAAATGAGGTCAGTAACCAAAAAGAATAACTGAGTAGCTGAGTAAGAACTGGGATGATAAAGCCAGTTGTGGAAGAGACAGCAGCTCATTATCTTGTCTTTGAGTAACTCACTCGATTTCTTCTCCTTTTCACCTTCTGCTTTCCTCTTGACCTCGGCAACACCCTAAATTTTACTTGCCTTTCAAGCTCTGGTTGAAATGGTCAAACAACTCATTCTTTTAGTTAATTTTGCACCTAAATCAGTTGCTTTGGCATTGTAGATTAAAATGAATCTTCCCTTTTAACAGTTCTTGAAAACCTAAATATCTTTAATATTGTCCTGATGTGTTGAAAGGATATTTAAAGCAATGGGAAAATTTAGTTCATTGTTTTGTAATTGTCATATTTTAAATTAACTCTCTTCCTAGGACTATTTACAACTGATTGGATATAAGCGTGTTTAGAAAGAGAGATGGCATCTATGTCTTTCAGTTAATGATAAAACTACAAATATATTTAAAAGATATTAATTACATGATTAGTTTTTACTTCTCATTGTGTTCATTCTTCCAAAGCATTATTGCAATGACTTAAATACCTAAGTTTTTTTTTTTTTTTTCTTTTTTGACTCCACCATGCAGCATGCAGGATCTTAGTTCCCTGACCAGGGACTGAACCTGCGCTCCGTGCATTGGGAGTGTGGAGTCTTAACCACTGGACCACCAGGGAAGTCCCTTAAATACCTAAGTTCTTTAAGATTGGTGACTTTACAAATAACTGAAAAATCAAGTCCATTCACTTTCATTGAGAACCTATGATGTGTCAACCATTTTCCATGCTATATCTCATCAAATATAAGATTCATTATTATTTTATGCACCACTGAGAAAGAGAAAATGTGGCCAACTAAACTGTGATGTGTTCTTATCAGTTAGATGTTTTATTTTATACTGATTGAAAGAGATCTTTTAGACTTATTTATATATATGTATATATATATAAAATTATTTTTTTTTAATGTGAATTTTTGCTCCGGACGCACAGGCCCAGCGGCCATGGCTCACCGGCCCAGCCTCTCCGCGGCATGTGGGATCTTCCCGGACCGGGGCACAAACTCGTGTGCCCTGCATCGGCAGGTGGACTCTCAACCACTGCGCCACCAGGGAAGCCCTATATATTTTATCATATCTCTCTATTCTATAAATCAAAGGGAAAGCACAAGTGAAATAAATTTTCCTTCTAGAGACTACATCAGCTTTCCAGTCAAGGTCATGACTCTTCTCAGGATGACCCATCACTGGCTAGGTAAGGCAGTGGTGTGAGAGTCCAGCCATTTCCGCTCAATGTGGTGTCACTATGGGACAGTCACTGTGCAAGAGCTGCCCATGGGGCTGGCACGGGGCAATGTCAGGTTGGCATAGCATTCTGATGGTTCCCCCTCCCCAATCTTGCTTCCTTTATTTCCCTTCCCCAGGTGTTACTCCCCCCAGACCTTCTGTATTCCTAATTCCTTCTCAACATTTGCTTCCCAATCTGCAAAATTTTGCTTTTTCATCCACTTAAAATGTCCTCTCTTTCCCTCCATGCAATTAAATCTTCCAGGCTGACTTTAATTCAATGCCTTTCACAAGTCTATTCAGTCTTCTGCAGCCCATGTGGACAACCTTGACAGTCTCAGCTAACGTTGGACTTATAAGTGACAGCTATTTAACTAATTCTCACATTGTACTATAACTGCCTTATATATGTTGGTTGTAGTTTCTCAGCGCCTTGAAGGCATCTACCATAGGTGGCAGACGTTGTTGGTGCCCTGCCCAGTTCCCCCTCAGTTTCTCAGATTCTGTTGGTATAAGTGGTGCCCCTTTGGTACACTTTCAAACACCGGCACCCACAGATCTTCAGGGCACTGCCCTCAAACTGTTGGGACCACTTTGTCGATAAGTGCAGAGAGTCAGAAGTGCCTGGATGTTCATTTTTATTGCCTTACCTTCTCCTCTTCCCTCCCCCACTTACCCTCCTGAAGCCATTAACTAACAGTCATTAGTCACCCAATGACTGTTGGGTGAAAGCCCAGCAAATTTCCTAGGTTTAGACATCTCTGAGGCGTAAGTTATAATTCAGCATTCCTTTACATAATCATGTTAAAGCCTACTCTCTTGTGAGTCTTATGCCTCAAATCGCTTCTTTTTCCTCTTTCTCTCCTGCTTCCACTTTGATCTACCCTGGGAGCACTTCTTTTAAAATTAATTGTACGCACATATTCATCCCAGTGTCTGCTGCTGGGAAATTCAAACTAAGATACCATATCATATATTTTCCGTGTGCTACATGTAGCGCCTAATGTTATGTGGGTTATCTTAGTATAAACCACAAGCAATTGCTGCTATTCAACTGTTTATGGCCAGTGAAGACGGTAGTGATCTAATAGTTGTGATCTAACAATTGTTGTTCAATATAGAATGATTGATCAAGAGGTAATTAATTACTTAACTTGGAGAAAAAGATTAGGCTAGATTTAGCAATTGTCTTTGTGAATTAAAAAATTCATACAATAATAATAATAACATATAGGCATATACACAAATACAAAATAAAATTCATGATAAGAAACCATTTTATATCCACTTATAATGGGACAAAGACAGGAAATAGGCTTAAATCAAGAAGATTTCTGGTGACTATCTGGAAAAACAAATATACTCTTGGATCACTGGAAGGCTTTTAATAACAAGAAAATTGTTGCTGGAGTCTGCAATTTTAGTTAAAAAGATCCATTACATCAATGGCTTAATGTTATATAAACACAACAGCCAGATCATATCTATACTTTTTATTTTGTTATATAGTGTTGTGAAAATTTATAGCTAAAACAATTTTATAAGTTTTTTTCACTGAAGGTTCTTATACAAGAGAGGCAACAATATTTTTTGTATAATTTAGTTATCATCCTACCTAGATGTAGATACTGAATCTAATGGCCTCTGCAGGCTTTTTCCAGTCTTACAATGTGAGGATGTTTCAAAAATTAATGAGGGCATACTTATTCAACATCATCCTCTATTTTATTTTCACACTAAAGTAGGAAGCTTCAGTTCCCTGGCAGTTTAGTAATTAGACATTATTACAGCTGTGTTTTGAGATTGCTTTCTGGTAAGGGAATGGAAAATTTTCTGTTCCTAATATAAAAATATTTGACAGCCTCACTAAAAATACCTTTTGCATCAAAGGGAAAATTATTCATACAAAGTGTTTAATCTTGGACAATTAAATTTGTGAACTAATTGGTATTTAGTTAATTCATTAAACAAATATTGATTGAGAACCTTACTGGGTAAAAAAAGTATTAGACAAAGCAAAATAGGGAGGCAAAGGTTTATAAGGTTAAGTTTAAGGGCCTTTAAACAAGTAGACGTGTTTATAAATAATTACCATAAAAGACAGTATGGAAACAAGACTAGGACCAACTTATCCACTGGAAAATATTAATGTAGAATAATACATCAGGTGAATATATTTCTCATACCTTTTAGAAATTTCCCTTGATTACTTGTGCTCTTTAAGGAATAGATGTGTTTTGATAGATTCAAGCTGAAAACATCTCAAAATCAACTTTGCAGGTTACCACTGAGATTAATGAGGTTGAATAGTTTTGGAGAGAAACCACAATGCATATTCTTTAAAGAATCCTTTTATTTACTTGCTATTGTCCAAATGGCTTCATCTTTCTTTCCCCTTGATAATATATTCTCTCATTTCTTTTTTCTCTCTGTAGATATCTTCCATGAGCAAAAGGGCTATTGAATTCAAAGAAACCTGTGTTAGCGCAAGATTCATTGACTTCAGAAAGTAGCATAAATCTGACGTTATCTTCTTAAATTCTATTTTTTTTTAAATTTTGGGCCCAAACAGGTGCAATACCTGCAGGAATAATGTGATGTGAAACCAATGAACTTTCACAAGAAGCCTTGCTACTATGGTACTGGGCTTGAAGATACTGTATTATTTGCCAGGATAAACTACAACCCGGAGAAAACCAGATTTCATAGGAATTACCTTCACTCATGCAACTAAACAAGGCTAGGAAAAAATATGCATTTCTTATAATAAATTCATAATCAATAATTTCAAATGGGTCCTTAAGATTACCAGTAATCATGTTCCCTAGTGCAGCCACTCCCCCACTGTCCTAGTTGACAATTTCCCAACTTATTTTTCCTTCAAACCTCCAACACATCCTTCCTCAATCCTTGCCCTCACTTTGATGAGTTTCTTCCTCTTTCACTGAAATAAAAAATAAAATCAATTAGAAGATAATTTCCACAAGCTCATGCCATCCAATTCCCCACCTCCCTGCATTCAGGACCTGACACTCTACGTTCTTTCCTGTTAATATGAATGAATGTATGAATCATCTGTGCTTCTTGGTCAGGCCAGCCGTCCTTTGTCTAGTGAAGTCCAACCCTCTCTTCTACTCAGGGACATGATTTACTTATCATCTTCTTGCATCACCAAGTTTTCCCTATCCACTGCATTAGCAAAAAATGTATTGTTATGTCTCCCATCTTTAAAAGAATAATGATTGTCTTTTCTCCGCTTCCTCTTTCAGCTCCCACACCATTCATTTCTCTCCAAATGTTTACAGCATAACTCTTTGAAGGAATTGTCTATATATAACTTCTGCATTCTCATCTCCCTGGCCTCGAAATGATTGTGTGTCCATTTTGTGTTGTGAAGAATATTTCCATATGGTTTCATTTGTTTAAAACTTAGCTTTTTATATAGTTGGTCTTTCTAAAATCTTCAGAAAAATATATTCCACATGGTTCTGTATTTCATGAAATGCTAATTATTTTAAAATTTCCTCTAAATAATAAAAAGTGCTAACACTGGCCCAATGTGAATAGATTGTGCAAGGGTTTTTTTTTTCTTTTTTAAATGATAAGTTAATTAAATATGCAGAGCTAGAGATTTTATTTTAAAAATGTGTGTATGTGATTTTACTCCCATCTCTTGGACTATAATTTTGTAATAGGGAATTGTTCTTCGGTTTGGGGTTCTGATTTCTCTTCTAGAGGAAGTTTCATTCAGTTTTCTCTCTCCCTGTAATTATGTGCTTGTGTGTGTATGATGCGTGTGAAGACAGGACCACACACAAGCACTAAATCACTGTCAAGGATTCTTGGTGGGTTTAATATCTGACTACAAAGCAAGATGCCGGCGCCTGAGTAAACTTTTCAACAAATGCAGCTGAGAGGATAATGTCCCCTGGGTCTGAGCAGGGTGCTCAAATTTCCAAGATTTCCCCAAACCTGCTCCGCTGGGAGTCCCAGGAAACATCACGTGCAGCTTCCTGTCCGGGTATCCTTACAGCGCCTGGAGGTGACCACTTTTTGAATGGGCATCCAGCCTCATGCACATAACGAAATATTTTAATGTTAAGAGAAAATGTTAACATGCTTAGAAGAGATCAACGTCACCGATGCCCTCATGATTTAGCAGTTTCATACTCAAGGGTGAAACTAGTCCGCATCCTCAGATACTGTGTCCAGTAAGACAAGACCACACGTACACGGGCCCCGCTCGCCTGTCCGCGGTGGCCGTACGTGTGCCCGTCCCGAGTGCGCGAGGAGCCCTCGGTGAGCACACCAGGGAGCACAGCAGGAGCTAGCTGGTAGGGGAAGAGCCCAGCTGCTGCTGCTGGGAGGCTGGGCCGGTGGCGGCGGCCGGAGACAAGGAACCTGATGGCACCGACCT